>NW_027370744.1:0-33666 GCF_046119375.1 Phyllobates terribilis
AGTTTAGTATGTATCCATTCTTGAACTGAGTTCCATGGTCAGATCGTATAGCTCGAACATGTATAGGCGGAGAGGTCTCAAGTAAATGAACTAGCTCAGAGAAGCGTGAGAAAACCTGATCTTTTGAACGCAAAAACAAGGTCCAAGTGAAGCACGAGAAGTCATCAATGAATCACAAACATGTAGCGAGCTCCACCAGGGCCTTGAACTCGCATTGACCCACAAAGATCCATATGAAGTAGCTCCAGGGGCTTCTTAGAGGTGACATCGTTTTTGGCTTTGAAGGAGCTTGAAACCTTTCACCCTTGAACACAATCAACACATTGTGACATATTCTAAAACTTGATATGAGGGAGACCATGGACCAGTTCCTTTGAGCGGATCGTGTGAATCAGATGTAGACTTTCATGCCAAGCCCTTGATTCCATAGAGAAGAGTGATCCTCAATGGAAGCAATGCATAGACCATTGTTGGGGATGTAGCTTGAGTCAAAAGGTAGGTGCTATTGACTTGCTTCTCTTTCAGGATGATCTCATTAGCTGAGTTCATGACGAAGCATCTAGTGGTAGTGAAAGTGACTTCATTAGGAGCTTCATTTCAAAGATGCACGCTGCTCAACAAGTTGAAGCGCATGCTATTAACCAAATTCACAAATTTGAACTTCGATTTTGTCATTCAGCTAGACCTTTCCATGTCCTTTGGTTCCACAAGTATTTTTATTTCTGAAGGATATATTTCCACCTTCAGATGCTTGAAATGAGAGGAGATTATCTTTGCAGCCAGTTGGCAATTGCATCGTCTATCAATGTACCATTTGTCCTTCCTGCTTGCTTCACTCTGCAATGATAAGATTTAAACTTTTGGAACCCATGGAAGCTTAGATTTTTTGTGGTTATTAGTCTCTGGGCTTTCTTGACTTTAAGAACGAGAAGCACATTTAAAGGCACTTGCAAAAGAATCAAGCGCATGATGAGATGCATATTTTAAGTCATTAATTACATGTTTCTTGCTATTTGGTGACCTATAGGGCTTACTATCTTGGCCTTGCTTCTTCCATAGTCATGAATTGTATGTCCATTGTTACCACAATACCTACACCAAGAGTTATATTGAACATAGTCATGTTTTCCCTTTCCAGGATGAAAGGCCTACTCTTTTCATGTTTAGAGCTGATGTTCTTAACATATTTTCCTCAGATGTAGGCTGTTTAGTCCTCTAAACCAAGTTTTAGTTCCTTCAGGGGGTTGTTCTAAGAAATTAATCTTTCTATGTAAATATTAATTTTTACTCCTACAAGCATGAAGGGCCTTACTAAAGTTTCAGATTTCTTTGTAACTCCCTAGTTAATTTTTCTCGAGCAGTAGAACAAGCAGAGGAATCATTCTCAGAATCATAACCTAGTCCAGGTCTAGCACGTACAAATGCAGTTTGATTAACCGTTTTTTCATTAATGGAATCAGTTAGAGTTTAAAACGTATTCATAATAATTTGGATATCACTTTCCATATGCTAGTTATGACCTTAGGTGACCCCCCTGAGGCTGCTTGAGTCTATTAGACATTTCTAAGCTTTCATTACGTAGTTCCTGAATTTCATCCTAATATCCAATAGCCCTTTTTCAAGAGTTTCATTATCGTCAAGTAGGCCTTTAATCATGTTCACAAGTTCATCTTTACCGAGGATGTTAAGGAGATTAACGAAATCGGGTGTTAGATGTTCCTCAGAAGTTGCTTCCTCTTAATTATCCATGATTCATATTCCTTGAAATCCCTCATGAATATCAGCCTCATCATCATCTTCTCCCCCACACAGAGAAGAGAGCCTTCTGTTCAGCGGGGTTCAACCTTTGTCTTAGTGCATGTCTTTGCAAGGTGGTACTTCTCTTTACAGTTGTAGCAGGTATAGTCCTTAAAGTCCCTATGGGAGGTTCAGGCACCGAGAGGTTTTTTTTCTTGAAGAACTTCTTCACAATTTTTGTCTTAAGGACGATCTCCAAATCATCGTCATCATCAGCCTCTTCGTTTTTCATCTTCTCTAGGACTCTAGTGAGCTTTAAGGCAGTCCCTCTTGTTTCCTTGATCGTGCTACTTCTTTGGTTTCCCCAGTTTCTTCATCGAAGAACTTTACAAATATGTCCATCACTAAGAGGGACTTTCTATCCTTGGACATTAGGGTGATCCTTCCAGTAAGCTCATATTTGTCGCTCATTCCATAGATGACCACCAAAGATTATTTCCACTCCAGATGCACTAATATTTTCCACTATGATAGTGAATTTGGATTGACAGGTGGACACACTTTCACCGGGAAGCATCTTGAAGGCATGTAAGTAACCTTCAAGGTTGAAGTTCTAGTTGTTCTTCATGTCATCGCTCCCTCTATGGATGGCTATGATGGCCGCCCAATTTCTTTAGCAGTAGATATGATAAAGTCCTTGTCAAAGTCGTTTTCCGTGAGTCCAATGAGGATAAGCTGTCGAACCTTGGCATTTATCTCTATCTTGATGTAGTTCTCGGGTTGTCAGTCCTTTCTCTCTTTGACTTTTTCTGGGATCTCCTCATTGCCACGTTCAATGATCTTCCAGTACTAGTAGTCTTTAGTTTGAATGTAAGTCATGTGAACTCCGAACTTCTAGTTGATCCCTCCCTCTTGAAGTTGATGAGGTTTGTTGATAGAGACGCCAAGTGTGAATTTGTCATTCTTGGTCATTGTTTCAGAATTGGATCCTGCTCTGATACCAACTGGAGGATCGTGGAGAGGCTTGATCTAAGGAATTGAGATCTTAGTTCCTTAGAGCAGAATTCAAGCTTCTTCTTAGTAAACTCTTTAATTCGTGAAACACAATATGAAACTCAAACTCACTTTTATATTGATCGATCATAAAATTACAACTTAATATGAACACACAATACTAGATTTGATACGCGGTTCTCTCTTCTTAGACTTGTACACTCTCTCTCTCTCTCTAATAGAGGTATAAAATTGATAACCATATCAAAACCTACAACTCAACACTTTACAGGCTAATTTCAAATGCTGAAACAAATTTCCTAAACTAAAGTATTTGAGCTTATCAGAAATCTCAATTTCTACAATGAATCTCAACCAGAAAATCTAGTAGAATCTTAACCACTTCCTTAAAAGGTGCTTCTTTACAAACATAGGTACTTTCTAAGGGATTCTTTCCTTATTTGCACGTTCGATCCCCTTCAGCTCTATCGCTCAGATTCATTCACACACAATTCATTTTATCATTCTCGTCGGTCCCCTTGAGCACTATCAACACGTTGCTCTTCCTTGTGTTATTCTCGCCAGTCCTCTTAAGCGCTATCAGCATGATCCAAGAACCTTTGTTCCTTTTCTTTTATCCAAGATAATCCAGCTACTTTGCTTTGAGCATGCTATCAATAGAAGCTCTATTATTATTCTGCAATGTATCACTCAAGGTAGATATTAACATGTAATAAGTGTTTGTTATCATTAAAACTGAGGAGACGAGGGATATGAACTGAATTACCAGTTCCTACAACCCAACAAATCACAACTAGACCATGTAAATTACTTTTACCACTAGATTAACCTACTCCTAACATAATTTCGTAACCAACTAGATCCTAAGATAATTTCTCCAATAAGATAGAAGAACTATCTCTTGAGATAGATTTCTAATCGCTCAGTCCACATGTCGCGGCTAGATGGGAGCGGGTGGGGCGCGAATGTGACTCTAATTGTTCTTTTTGCAACTTTTCGCGTAATCTTCTGCGCTGTTGATATATCTATGGGACACATGCACTAATGCTAGATATGCTATGTAAAATAGCTCATATCAATGGTTTAATAACATGCCCGTGTAGGTGCTAGACCAATTAGTGAGTGGCATCATCTAGTGGCCTTAATGACGCGCAATTACTGATGTGAGCTATTTATGATGGTTTACTATTTAGCACATTTGTGTATGCATTTTGAGAGATTTTAGTGGAGTTGTAATGACCTAGACTCAGATTACAATAATGCTTAATTGAGGATTTTTACATAAGTTTGACAACACTCCATAGATGAAGAAAAAGTTGAAGGAAGAAGCTACAAGAGATAAGCATATTTGAAATGTTTTCCTAAAATAAAGTACAAGTTTCTAGAGTGACACTGTGAAGATGTAGCTTCTGAAAGAAGAAAGATATTACCGCCAGAGTCATGCCTTGCGCCCAATCCACCACGGGCCGCGCTTTATAAGATAATGAAGAAACAACGAGATTAAGCGATTACTCAAGATATGAGAAGATAGAAGAAGATAAGAAGAAGGAGATTCGTCTGAAGAGATTCCACGCCCTATACCCGTGTGGTTGTAGAAGATTGAATGTTTGGATTTCTTATTCACCTTTGGATTTCTGAATTACCTATCCTATTTCCGAGTTTCAGTTAAAATAGTTAGTACAATATTTATATATTTTTGAATAGCGACCATATTATTTTATCCTTTTATTATAAGATTGAATAGTTTGACTCTCTATTAAGAGGAGGCTCTTCCTAGGAGAACATTATTCGACTTTATCCAGTTTTCACTTGACTTTGAAGTTCATGTGAGTTTTGGTTTTCTGAGTATTCTCTCTATCTATCCTTAATTCCTACATATGATATTTCGTGTTTCTCTTGGTTATAATGATGATATTTTTTATATTTATTCTCTACGTTGATCACTTACTTTAGTTAATATAACGCATACGGTTATCCTAGTAATATAGAGCATGTTATGCTAGTTCTGGTTGCATGCATATTTAGGTAGGGAGTAGAATAGCATACACATTGGAATTTGTTAATTCTGGTTGCGTCTTATTTCATTGTGCCTTGTAACCATAGATCATGATCTTAGATCTAGATAAGAATCACATAGGAATTAAGAATGACAGGTTAAAGAGAAACAAGGATCAAAATTACTACAAAGTGTAAACGAATCTGTTAAAGTGAAACATAGTCATAATAATCTATAAAAAAAATTAGATCTTTGTTCATTTAGCTACTGTTTTGAAAAAATCCTGAATCTAGTTACTTTTAGCTTCCAAGTTTTATTGGCTAATCTACTTCTATTTGTGAGATTGACCTAGACTTGCCTATTTACTATATTTTTAGAAGTAGTTCAATTAATAATTTAATTTGAGTGGGTGCATTGATGACTTCCACCATAACGAGTAAATCCCGATGTTGTACTCCGCGGATATGTAGACGGCAATTGCTCTTGCAAAACAGGAACGAGATACACCAGATGAGTTTTCAAACACAAAAAGGCACTAGTTATGTTGTATCTGTCAGTTTTTCTAGGATTAGTGAATTCAGTCAGCCAAGGCAAACTCTCTGTGCTCCTAGTTCGAGAGCCATTCTAGATTGTGTAGAGTTATAGAAGACAAAGGTTGGTAAGTCATGCGACAAGAGTCTAGTATTCTCGGTCAATTAGAGGTCTTCTCATTGTTGTTATCGGTTGAAGTCCGAACTATCCATCACTTTCATCCTTCATTAGTTTTGCTTACGTAATCCATTATTCTAATATAATTTGTCTTTGTTATAATAGTACATTCTTAGCATATATCACCACCAAAGCGGCTAATCCTTGTATCAGTTCATCTTCACTGGAAAAGGATCAATAAAGAAAAATGGAAAACCAAAGGAAAGAGAGAAATTACCTTGAGAATCAAAGAAACGAGTGAAAATGATTTATTGTGCGGTAATGAAAAGAAGAGAGAACCGTTCATGAAAAGACAACTATCCCAGTAAAGGGCAATACATGGACGGTCGGATTGAATCACACAACAAAAGAGAGATTTGATAAGGTTTGAAAATTAAATCGTCATTCCTCCTTACACTCGAGCCTGATCGAATATCCAAAGGGAAAATGGCTGGTCTAGGCAAATTAGCAACCCATAAGAGAAATTACCCGGTGAGTGATGTAAAATCAAGACAGATTCACCATGTTCGTTCGACCGGCTACATATTTTTGTTATAACAGTCGTATGAATCTGTTACGGATTTCCATGAGAATATCGATTTCATCCATAACAATCACAACCATTTAACACTTTTTCTGCAGAGATTTGTTCCTTTTTAATTAGACTTGATCATACTAGGGCGAGGTCGGAAATTTTTTAGGTTGGAAAATAGTGTTGCGTGCTGGACCAAGTCCAAATATAGGGTTGATTTACATAACCTAACCCAGTCCTACGGTACATGAAAGATGGCTTAGCTACTTGTAATGATAAATATGGGAAATGTAAATCTATGTACATGATATCAAACTCTCTGTAACCAAACTCTTGTACTGATTACCATTCCTATGATCTCCACAATTTTTTTAGGTTCTCAATTCGTATTAATAAATAGCGACCCAAACCTAGAAATCATTCCATTGAAGGGTTACTTATTGTATTCTAAAGAGATTTAGTTGTTTAGACTTTCTACACAAAACACGTACTTCCATTTTGATTGTAATAGCAGAATTGATTTTGTTTGAGAGTGCTAAAGTTTTTTTAACAAGAAATACAAAGGACATCTGAACAATGTAATCCTAAATTATTAGAGCGGATGATCTTTATAAATTCAATAACCCAAAGGAGGGTCATATAAAGAGATATGAAGATATGCATCACCAAGTTACAAATAATCTTGTCAATTGCAACATTAAGATCTTCCAGAGCCCAGTTACATTTTGTAAGGAAATCTGCAGCTGTATTAGGTTGTCTTGGAATGTGATTGAACAGAATCCCACTGAAAGATGAGAAGATGGTATTCACATCTTGAATGATATGAGTGATATCCAAAGGAACTTTCCATGTGTTGCGGAGGCGATTTATGACAATCCTATTATCACCTTCAATAATCACATTAACCAACCACAAAGCATGGGCAGCCTAATGCCAGGAATGGCAGCAAGAGCTTCAACATGGAGTGGATTGATAGCTTGAACTTTATTAACATGCACTTGGAGAATCTTTCCATTTGGATCTCTAATGATGAAGCCAATACTACTCCCAGAGTAGTTCACGACTCCATCAAGTTTAGTTTGACCCAATTTTTATTTGGTTTGGACCATCCTTTAGGAATATTGTGTGTGCGGTAGTTATAAGGTTGGGGATGGGGTTTGGTCTTCATGTTGTTGTTTCGAGGTGTCCACAACTTAAATTGTGAGAGGGCTCGAGATATAATGGAATCATGAGTATTAGGAAATTTATATTTCTCTTTTCAAAAGATAAAGTTATTGCGGGTATACCAAATTTATATTTCTGTTTTCAAAAGGTAAAGTTATTGGAAAACATAAAGTCTTCTTAGTAAAGTCACAATCAAAGAAAAGATGATTGGTTTTCTCGTTGCTCTGCTTACATAATTTACAAAGATCATTAATTTTGTGAAAGTGTCTATTGATTCTTTCCTTAGTGGGAAGATTGTCAGAACAAACTTTCCAGAGAAAGGTTTTGATTTTAGGAGGAATGCCATATTTTCAAATTTTATCATCAAAGGCAACCGAATTACGTGTTCGAATGGAGTCGAATGCAGTGTTGGAGGAGAAGGATCCTGATGCAGAGGGGGGGTGGGGGGGGGGGGGGGTGGGGCAGATCACTATGTTTATGATGGGTGTGACTGGAATATAAACTGAAGAATTTATTAACTATATTTTCCGGGAGTACATGTTTATGTTTTTTAGATCCCAACTTCTGTCAGTAGTAATAAATTCTTAAACTTTGGAATCGGCAATAAAGATCATTTATGTATGGAAGGATATCTGTATGAGGAATCCAACTGTCAGTCCAAAAGGAGATCTTGGACCCATCACCAAGATTCCAACAAATATTTTTAAGAAATTCTTGTTGAAGGGACAAAAGTCTATTAAATTACAAGGAGAGTTTATGAGACTTCTAGATGTCAATGATGGAGTTATTTTAAATATATTTGTCATACACAATTGAGCAAAAAATAGATTATCGGGTAGTGAGAATACTCCAAAGGAGTTTCATTTTTAAAGCCTGGTTGTTTTAGAAAGAAAGGCAAATCCCAAGACCACCTTTACTCTTAGGTTTACATATTTATCCCAACGAATGAGAGGGTGAAAATTCATGTTAAAATTATTCGAATAGGATTTCTTATGAGCATAACCAAATTCTTCACATAAACCTTTAGGAAGAAGAAAGCATTGCATTAAGTGGTTCATTTTGGTAGTTAGATTGGATTGGACCAGAATAGCCCTACCATCTTGAGAAAGAGAGTTAACTTTCCATCGTGGGATTTGGTGAGTAAGGTTTGATTTATAAGTGTTAAAGGTTTGTTTACTAATCTTACCATTAACAATAGGGATGTGCATATATTTTTCAAGCTTAGTAGTAACGGGAATATTTATCAAGCTGGACAAGTTCTCACCAAAAGGCTTAGACACATTTTTAGAAAATTGGTTAGAACTTTTATTAAAATTAATGTTTAAACCAATAATATATGAGAATTTGTGAAGGACACGTTTTATAAAGTTGATATTGTTGATGGAAGCGTCAACAAAAATAATGGTATAATCAGCTAAGCTAAGGAAAGGAATGATACTACCATCCCTAATCAATTCAATACCAACATGATGATCTATGCTTAAGGATTCTTGAGTAAGGGTATGGGAAAAGAATTCCACTGCTTGGATGAAAAGAAATGGGGTTAATCAGGTCTCCTTGACGAATACCATAAGTCTCCATGACAAATATCATAAGAAGGAGAAAATTATGGGCCAGACTGGTTGTTATTAAGTATAGGAAGTTTTGTGGTTGTAATACATTGTTCAATTAAGGCAATCCACTTCTGACAAAAAAAAAACAAAATGCTTGAGGATGAAGAAGAGGAATTCTAGTCTAGTTTACCATAAGCTTTTTCTATATCAATCTTGATAGTCATCCATTTGGTAGATTTAGTGTTGTTGTTGTTGTGAAAGGAATGGAAAATTTCACGTGCCACTATATTGTCATGAATAAGTATCCTTTCAAAAAAAGAACTTTGAAATTTAGAAATTTGTTTGGATATTAAAGGTTTAAGCCGATTAAGGAGAATTTTAGCAACAATTATGTACGATGAATTACAGAGGTTAATAGGTCTAAAATGGTTCATGTTAATGTGACTATCAGTTTTAGGTATAAGGGGAATAAAAGCATGGTTCAAGTGAGAGTGTATACGTTTATCATTAAAAGAAGGATTTCATTGCTTCACACAACAAAGGCCAAATGATGTGCCAAAAGGATTTGTAAAAATCAATAGAGAACCCATCAGGTTCTGGGTATTAAACAGTTGATCAAAAATTGGTTGTCTAAATTCCACTATGGAAGGAGGTTTAGAAAGCTTATAATTTTCCTCAGAGGTGATTAATGCTGGAATAATACTACAATTGTTCACATCGAATGGGAAAAGATTATGTTTAGCAAAGCGTATGGAGATTTTGTGGGTTATTCTGATGGAAATGTCACTTTGAGGTTTTAATATGCAAGGGTCTGAAGTTTGGAAACTAAGTATAGCCTTACGGAAGGGTCGAATCTTGGCAACAGAGTGGAAGTAGCTAGTATTAAGATCTGAGTGGTTGAAATGTTTAATCTTAGCTCGAGTTCTCCAGAATTTAATTTTGGAAGGTTGAGAGACGAGATTATTTTCTGGTATGGTTTTCAATTAGATTTTTAATGCAAGAGTTGTTAAGATTATCCATAAAGCAAACGTAAAGATTTTCCAGATGGTTTTCAGTAACTTTAAGTTGGTTAAAGTTGTTAAGGGATTTCTTCTTGACCCAATCTTAGAATATTGTTTTAAAAGCTTAAGTTTATTAGAGAACTTGAGCATGTAAGGTCCAAAACGTTTTTATCTCCAAATTTTCATGACTAGATTCTTGAACGAAGGGGAATCCGCCCAAGCAAATTCGTAGCGGAAAGGTAATTTAATCTTGTTCAGATGAGAACCAAATTGAAACGAGATGAGGTAATGGTCCAAAGTTGGAAAACGTGATATGTGGTGAGATACTTTGAATGGATTTCATGTAAAGAATTATGAATAAGAACTCGCTCAAGACGTTCAAGTATGTTGTTTGAAAGATTTGGATTCTTCCTCCAAGTGAAAAGAAAGCCATAAATTTTAGAGTCCAAAAGGTCGAGGTCAGACATAAATGAATTAACACGGTGGAACTGTCAGCGATTAGGATCAATACCACCTAGATTGTCCAAGGGGGATATAATATCATTTAAATCACCAATTAAAGTGCAATGAAGATTGAATTGGTTAATCTTGTGTATAATTTTATCCCAAAAGAGATATTTTTCTTCTTTGTGGGAGGGCGCATAAATAAAGACTAAAAGCATATGACAAGATTGATGTCCGATTTGTGCAAAAATAACATTGTGGATGACTAGGTTAAGATTAAGAGTTTTAGCATTAAAATTATTTTTACAGAGGATCCATGACCCAGCCCGAGTGCCCTCCGACATCAAAATAGATTATTGAACCCCAATCTTTTAATGTCTTGTTTAGAGGGTTGAGTATCTGTTTTTGTCTCTGCAAGACAAAGCTAGTTAAAATGATGACATTTCTGAATGAAATTAATTTTAGAGTTGAAAGTAGGTCTTTTCAAACCTCTAATGTTCCAAAACCCAATATTCATAAAACAAGTACAAGCCTTTCTACAAACCTAATACCATATCAACTAATCAGATAAACATATTTTATGATTCTTGTTCATAGTAGTGTTTCTCATTTGTCGACAATCAAAAATCTATTTCATTGGCGACGGAAAGAAAAGGCCAAAAAGTCTCTTGGGAAAAGGATGAGTGCCAATAAAAAAAATCATGATGCTAAACATAAATATCAAAATTAGGTGTTTAGAGAGTTGGTCATTGTATGTTTCATAGCAATTGTCATAAAACCAAGGAAAGAGGAAATGAGAAGAGTAGAGATTGAGCAAAATACCAATATAGAAGACCATGCACATCATCACTGGTCATTAGGAGAACAACCATTGTTTTGGTTTTCATGGGGTTTCTTGTTGCTTTTTTCGGGGTAATTATTTCGTCATCTGATGCCTTCCTTTTAGATTCACCACCAGAGTTGGAGGCCTTCTCCTTGTCAGATATCTCAATGTTGTTAATCTTCTGAACAATGGAAGCATTTGAGTTCCCCGAGAGCTTGGGCCATATTTCCTTGTCGGGGATCTGTGTTTGAGCCACTGGTTGCACCGACGGGGAAACATGATACACCATCTAGAATTGAGGATGAAAGTAGAGTTGTTTGGTCGGGAATCTGACTGCTGCACGGTTCATGATGTTCTGTTGAATGTTTGAATGGGGTCGAAACATGGATTCATAATCATTTTCATCGCTTCAACTAGGGGTAGGTTTGATGAGGTCACATAGAAAGATCATATGTGGTCATAGGGACGGTAGTAATTTGGTAGCTTAACTGGTTCAACTGTTGTGGGAATTCGGCTGTGGGCATTTGGAACGGTCCTAAATAAAAACAACCTTACCTTTAGCTTTGAAACGGGCCGCCTCAGAGGAGTCTTCCTTTGGTATTCTTTCAAGTTAGAAATGTTAGTGGATTTGGTAATGAAGTTTGGCCCTTTGGACCTATGAGGGATCTGCATATTCGGGCACAGTCTCTAGAGAAGCAGACTCATAAGCAAATTGGAGGTTTTTTTACTAGCCTCAATTTGAGCAGAAGTTTCATAGGGTTTGAAGGTATGGATAGTGGCGGGAAGATTATTCAGAAAGCACTCATCAAAGAGGTGTCCTTCCTTCCCGCAACACCCATATCCCGATGAATGGCCGTCAAACCAAAATTTAAACGTCAATGGGGCACCTTTCAATCCAATAAGATGAACTTATCCTTCAAGTTCTGGGAAAGAGACATTGGCATAAAATCTATCAAATTTTTTTTGTTCTTGATGTTTGAACTCTCATCATTCCTGATGAAAGTTCCAGCATTATTACTAGACACAATCATTGTAAGAACTTTATCATTTTCAAGTTCAAAAGGAATGAGGGGAAGACAAACCTATGTCAACATTAGTAATATGGGTCAAAATAGGATCAAAGTTGATAGTCTAAGGAAACACTACTAGTAGCTTACTCTGGACGTGATATGGTCTGTTTTCCCAAACAAAATATCTTGCTTCCTTGTCAGGAAAGCATAAAAGTAACCAATTGTTACTGAGTTTGTCGACCTTCAAATCACCTTTAATGTCATTCCATGAATCCTTGAGTTTATAAAGAATGGTGGAGGGGTGAATGGGAGTTTCAGTGTCAACCTTTCGAATAAGGAGGGACAGTTGTTGGAGGTGGTCTAAATGTTTTTTGATTTCAAGAAATCCATATGGTTGCGATAGTGAATTTTTGGAGCTTGGGTCATAGTCTTAACAACATCGGAACGAGGGATTAAGGGGAAGGAAGGATATTCTTTTGTAAACAAATCAAGGCCGTGTTCCGATAGATTTGCGCTCAGATAGGGGGAGGTGTGTACGAGATTTTTCATGGGTGGGAGTGAGTTTAGAGGATATTCCAATAGAGTCGGAGAGGATTGAGTCATGGATATGTTCTTTCATGATTGGATTCTCTTGAACATTGAAGTTCATCACATCTTCCGCATAGGTTAGAACATTCTCCATGGACGTGTGTTTGTTATCAGTGTGGGCAATGTAAGGAAGAGATTTAGGAATGATGATTTGAGGGTGTGGAAAATATGCTATGATATGGTTTGAATATATAGAGGCGGGGGAAGGGTTACACTTAGATTTTGCATGATTTAAGTTTTTAGAGAAAGAATACCAAGAGTTGGAAGAGATGTTGATTTTGTTTCTTTCTTTCTTGACTCCACAGAGAGAACTCATACATATTGATACCCGAAATGGGTTTTGCAACACCAGAAAATGAATAGTAAAACGTATTCCTTCTGGAGTTAAACATTAAATACTTGATGATTGGAACACATAAATTTAGTGAAGGAATGAATATGCAGATAATATGTGTTAATATATCTGTAATTAATGATCTCGCCACAATTAATATTACAATCAAGATATGAGTATTTATTGTACAGATGCAAGAGATCTAAACTTTCTCATTTTTTCTAGGTCAATGGGTTTTCACCAATAAAAATGTGGCTTCACCAAGAGACTGAAGGAGGAACAATTGGCCTAATCCTACAAGAGCAACAATGAGACCACCGAAGGAAGAAGAATGGGGTTCATTCCAGAGAAGACTGAAATCATGCCCATTCAACTTGAATAGGAGCAAGGGATGCCATCTCAGGATTTCCCCCCTCTAAGATCCAGATGTAAAGAAAAAGAAAAGAAATCGAGAGGTCAAGCATACTTACATAGAAGATTTCTGCATACCGGGCAAAAAGGTGCTTTCCAGTGACCAACATCAAGGAGACACACCAGAAAGGGAAGCACCAACTGTGCACGGCCGCTACCAGAGCAAGGGAGATGAGGGAAAATCCCTCGGAAAAGAAACAATAATCATTGACTAGGATGAAATTAGGGATAATGTGAGGGAGAGGAGAAAGGAAAATCGTGCAGAGGCCTAAATTCATAGGCAAGAGTAAGGGAATTTAAGCATTCAAGTAGTCAGGGTTAGATTTCCGGAGGGAATTGGTAAAATATAGAAGACAAACAACAACAGAAACTAGAAACATAGGAATGCAGGAGAGGGGAAGGGCAAAGCCCGTCTCAAGAACACATCGTCTGAGAGTGCTAAAGTTCAAGCAAAATTTCCATACTTGTTTATGCAAGTATGGCCATATGTATTAAATAAATGATTTCAAAATCTTTGCATTAAATATAAACAAAACCATGCATGTAAAAGTAGTACTCCCTCCATTCCTATTTATTCTTCTCATTTATTCATGACACGTTTTTGGATACACATTTTTCATTGTTGATATCTTGATTTTTATATTGACTAAACTCATAAAATATTTGATATCCTTAAAGTATTCGTCCAGACAAATCAAACAATATCACATTTAAATTTGTTTTTATTTATATGTGAAGAAGAAATGAAAGATTTCCTGAAATTATGAATAATGTAAAATATTCATAGAAAAATAGAAAAGGACGGATTATAACCATTTTTGTGATTACTAATCATCCGTTCAATTACTGGAAAGGATTCCAACTTATAGAGAAAATAGTGAATACTTGAAACCAGAAAGGGAACTCCTATGAAAATATCCTTATTTGGACAAGATAAGTGGTGTTTTTTAAAGTGGGGAATAAGAATGTGAGCCCATGACAATTACTAGAGAATCACGGAGAACTCTGGAAAGAAACTAGACAAATCCCAAAAGCCAAGTTATCGAAGCAAATGTTGTTCCTCGATGATTGCAATTGGTGTGATACAGTAACTGACGCATATAATTGGAAGTGCTTTATAGCCTTTATACTTCATTTTGTTGTCCTTTTGTTTTTTCTTCTAGTTGGAGACATGTCCAAAAGAAAAGAGTTGTAAATCGTAGTGTTATATGCTTGGATTTTTGAGACGTTTTTGAGACGTGGATTAGAGTGGAAATACAATTTAAATTTCTTGACTCTCCTATGCTTTGCATGGATAGATGATCATTATTTTTTATTATTTTATATTTAATTAAGTGTTGTTGTTTTTTAAATTGTCTTTTTTTGTTGACCACTTTTTATGTCACTTATTTTTCGTTGTTCAGTAAACGTACTCCTTTAATTGGTAAATATATTTTTCTGGGCGTTCTTTGGTGCATTTCAATTGTTTTTTTAGTATTCCATTACAAAATTCTTTGTAGGTGAGTGTGTACTGTAACGAAACTAAATCATGTATTTTGTTTGTTTTTAATGGAGTCTTCCAATACAAAATTGTTTATTGATAAGACTGTGCTTTAAAAGAAAACAAATAATGTACTACTATCTAGTGATAGGTAGCCGAAAATAAATCATGTAATACTATATAGTGATAGATAGTATGCTCCTTTTTCTTCTTTTCTTTTCCTTATTTTTCGGTCTTTCTTATGTTTCTGTCCTTGCATTGCTCTTTCTTTATTTCGTTTGTTTCCCTTTTTCTCTGTCGTCTCTGTTGATCAATGTTTGTTTTGTGTAACCTCCTGTACAATTTTTTTTTAAAATTTTGAAGATGTTATTTTTGTATTTTTTCTTTTCATAAACAAAGAACTATGTCATGCTTGTATTCATTGAGATCTCAATGTTGAGCATACCTTTACCCCATGTTGTTCTTTTATAGCATTTTCCACCTTAAAACTCTCATGATTTCCATAATTGTATGTGAATATGAATATATCGCAAATAAGTGTGTTGTCCCTATTAAGTTCAAGTACTATTTTTGTATGTCGTACTCTTCGTCTTCCTCCTGCACAAATGATGTATTATGGTAATATATTTAAACCAAGTGCACATGCTAATCGAAATTATTTTCCACAATTCGACTATTTCTTTGGGCTTCACTTCCACCAATTCACCCGCAAAGATTTTTATCGTCAAAGTTATTTGACCGTCTGTTGCATCCATCTCCATCATGTCCCTATTTTTATAGATATTATGTGTTAAACCCTCTTTGTTGTTATATGAATACCTCGTGATGGGCATGTCGGAGAGCATGTCACATCTCTTACACCAATATAATCCCGTCACCTCTTATAGGTTCTTTTGGGTTTTACAGACCTTACACCAGTTGTATTCCTCGACATGCACATCTACTATCTTTACCTTGCATTTAACTGTAACTGAATGTTGCAAATGGAATGATAGCTCACGATGAATAAGAACGATATATAACAAAATGACTATCAATGTTGGAGAATCATTGAAAAGGTGAAGAAACTCTCAAAGAAGAAACTGACACATACAAATGGGGACTAGTTGAGTATGATACACTAGAGAAGAAAGCCAATGCAAAGCAACACATCCTTAATTCTCTCTCTCGCAAGGACATCGACAAAATCATGTCTCTCTCCACTGCCAAGCTCATGTGTAAGGCTATCATAGATATGCACAGTGAAGATATGAAGAACAACCGACGATTCGAGCGCCAAAGGGACTTCCATTGGTTTAAGATGGGAGAAAGCGAGTCTGTTTCAGATTATCACTCCAGATTCAAGGTATTATGTGACAAGATGTCCTCCACAGAACTCAAGGTAGAACCCTGGGAACTCACTCTCGCTTTTATCCATGGTTTTAACTCTAAGTTTGACACAACTAAACGAATAATTCTAATGATGAATGGTTTGCCTGCATCTGTACTTGCTGGTGAATTAAGAGTGCACGAAACCGAAGATCAAAAGGAGTCAATAGCATCAAGAAAAACCCAAGGAGTCGCTCTCAAGATCACTCGTGTACTTCAAAATGTTGAGGACAACGATGAATCCGAAAATGAAGAAGACCAGGAAGTAGCGATGATGACTAAGCTAGTCAATAGGTTCTCCAAGAAGATGTTTGGCATCACTACCAAGGACAAAGATCCAAAGGACAACAAGCCATTCAGCCTCAAGATCAACACGTGCTACAAATGTTCAGGTAGAGGACATTTCTCTAGATATTGTCCAAGTGAAAAGCTAGATCCAAATGAAGAAGAAGGTGAATCTGGAACACCTCCTAGGAAGGCCTTTGTCACACTATGGGGTGATTCTGATGATGAAGTCGACGTTGGTGAAGATCCTGAGAATTGCTTCATAGTCGCTCAACCTATTCCAGAGCCAGCTCCTAAACCTGAAGTTGAGGTAAGTATTCTTGAACCAGAACTCAAACTAGATATATCCCTACACCCCTTATTTCTATATCTGTGGGTGTACTCGATCAAGTGATTCAATCTGAGGACAAACTTGATTTGAGTGATTCTACTTCCTCTAAGTCTGTTACGACTATATTTAAGGATAAGCTCATTCAAGTGAGTCTTGAGATAGACAAGCTTGCTTTGAGCGAGTCATCTAAGACTCTGCTTGTACGTACAAAGCCCTTACAAGCCAATTACGAACAAGCAGAAGAACAACGAGTGTTACCTCACATAGGTAAACCTCATCTAGTGCCATGTCTTTGTGACGATCACTATTCTGAGCGAGTTCCTAGAACTGTGAAGATGAAAGTTCTACCTTCCAGTTTTGGAATCGCTAGCTCTAACGTTCCTACGAAGTCAATACTTCGTTCGGAACACACTGCTTGATTTGAATTTGCAGGAAAGGATGCAAAGTAGAAGGCAAATGGAATATCTAAAGCTACTCTCATTCTTAATAAGGAGAAGGAATTTGCTATCTCCTTCAGTGCTAAATTGACAAAATCAAGCGTGTTTTGGAATCTAACCAACATATCTTGCACTCTTATTATACCGGAGATGTATATCATGTGGTAAAGTATTAGCTTCTGGCATAGCCAGTGTTCTAAAAAGCCCGCCTAGGCACTAGTCGACACCCTAACGTTCCGACTAGGAGCTATTCCTTTTTTTCTAGGTGGTACAAAAAAAATCCCCCGCCTAGGCGTTACATTTTTTTTATAGGCGGGGGTATGCGTTCTTTTTTTGAAAGGGGTATGCGTTCTTATTTAGGTTAAAAGTTAAAAATCAATCACATCCTCTCGTTCGTCCCACGCCTCCGCCTCTCACCTCTCACCCCTATCCCTCTTAATTGAAAACTTTATCATCCCTACTACCTCCCACTTCCATCTCGTCATGTCATCACCTCTCATCCCACCGACTGCCTCTCACCTCACCTCACCTCTCGTCCCGCCTCTCACCCTCATTAGTCTCTCCTTGCCCCTCTCCCTCATACCGCGACCAACGTCCACTAAGAGCCTACGGCTGAAACTATGACTTATGAATAATTATTTTATACTTACGTTGAATAGGTGTTGAAAACTATATGATTTTTGCTTGTTCTGGTCTTGTAGATCTTCTTTATGACGAATACTATAAAGTCTATAAATTTTTTATGATTAATGAGCAAATTATATAATTTCCTTATATGAAAAAATAAATCGAAATATATTGATTCATAATAATTCATGATTTAATTATATACTTTCCTTATATGAAAAACTAAATCGAAATATATTGATTCATAATTTTCATAGTAATTCATGACGAATAATTATATTAAAATATAAAAATAAGTGTTAAATATTGATCCGCCTAGGCCCCGCCTAGGCGCTAGGCCCCCCCTCACTGCCTAGCACCCGCCTACCGGTTTTTAGAACACTGGGCATAGCGAGTCTCACTCAGTGATAAAGCTAATCTATTTGATCAAAGCGAGAATCAGATAGTTCAAGCATGTCTTTGAAGATTCAAGCAACTCTATTACTTAATTCCCTAAACTATAAATAATACTTCCAGAAGAGCCAAAACTGTAATCCATCTCTCTAAAGGCGCTTTACTTGGATATCATTATGAGCCTTTAGCCTCTTTGGTTTTCTTTCTTATCATATTAGAAGAACAAGAGATGTACTGTAAGTTCCCCTATACCTTATGCCTTTTAATTCTACTTTGAGAACTTTAGTTGGATTGTGTTGCTTTCTTACTTGATTTTCATGCTTATCTTCACAGAAGCCAATCTAGCTAAGGTATTATATTCTATGAAAGTTATGGTTTATAGTCTTGACAAACTACGTGCTCTTCTTATGTGCCATAAATAGAGAATGATGATTATCTTCTTGCATATTACATGCCTAAGAAATGATCCATTTCTGCGGTGTCCCTAGCCTAACAGTAATGTAATGCTTCCTTACCCCCGATTAAGTCCACAAAGGAAGTATCCATTTTTGTGTAAATGCCAGTACCCCTCTTATGCACATATGCTTAATTACATTATATACTGAGAGCGAGTGTGTTATGTCCCATATTATGAAATGTGCATTTCCTGTTAATCTTTTACTTGCTGAAATGATACATTGAGTGCATATATACACTTGCTTTACACTCCTAAGCATGATCAAGCGCTTGTGTAAGAGTCGCTTCAAGGCAGGATGAGTCGTTTTTGGGTTTGCTTAGCACAAAAAGTTTGCTTAATGAGGAAGGTATTTAATTACATCTCTAAAAGTGAAGTCTATACATGTAGCTCTGTGATCTATTATAATTAGATTCGGAAAGGCTACGTGGCTCAGTGATCCAAAATGGATTCTGAAAAGACACACTTAGACTTCACAGCGCGACATAGTAGCTGCCAATGTATCGTCTGAGGTTGTTCCAGCGAGTCTTGTGCAGTGACACTTGTCATTCAATAATCCGAATTAGATAAAGCAATTCTGCATGTAGCTGTTGCGCGCCTCAGCGAATCTAGCCGTTTGAATGTAGCCGTTGCAGACTAGCCGTTGCAGTGTAGCCGTTGCGAGATCTTAGTTAATTGGTACGAATCTTACCAGGTAAGAAAAGTGAGTCTATATAAACACTGGTATTCACTTCAAAATACTTTTACCGTGTTTATCATATTCTCTCTCCCCCTACTACTACTCAATCCCCTCTCGCTACACCAGCTCTCGTTCAATTAGCCCCTCAAAAGGCCAAAAGCAAACACAATCTATCAAAACCCTAAGCTTCTCATTCCAACAATGGCGGACAAATCACCCCTCGCCGGTCTCACAAGGGAACAACTTTTTGAGGAATTCCCGAAAGTAAGTCAAGAGGATTTAGCGGCTATTGTGCAACGCTGTAACTTGGCTCATAAGGCATCTACTAAGTCTCCAGTGACTCCAAAGAAGGTTGCTACTCCTTCTTCCTCACCTCCTCTCTCACCTTCTCTAGAAAAAGAAGCTCCTCAGGATACAACAAATCTCGATATTTCTTGATTTCCTCTAGCCTCTCCTTGTCGAACTCATCCGTTCCCATCTTAATGTATATCTGATATGCGTCTTCGAAGCAACATGGTATAACTAGGGGCTCTGCTGAAGTGGCACTATTGGGGCAATCGACTTAGGGCACAAGATTAGTGACCGCGGGGAGCGACAATAAAGGTGTGGGGTGCATCGGCTTTGGAATCTTAAAACCTTCATTATTTGATAGATTTCCCGCTGCTGAGCACGAGTTTTTGGCTGCAGGGCACATCTGAGGTGAGACTCCGAAATCTTCTTTTTCCACCAGAATTGGGACGCAAGGCGCGGTTTTTTTTTTCCACGGGTCACGGTTAGATTTCTGGTGTCTCTTCTTCATCCTTCATGTTCACATGTAAAATTTTAGGGAATAGCTCAGACACCTTGATGTGGGCTGCAACATAAAAGACGTGGGGCAACGTACACGAATTTGAGCGTTGTTGTGGGAAATTTGCTAGTGATAGCTTATGTGGCTATGGATTTTCCCAAATCTGCAGTTTTGAGCATAACACTGACTTTTCCTTTGGGATTTATCTCTATGTTGGAAGGAAGACGTCAGGAATCTCTCGTCTCAAGCATTGCTACAACTTGCGTTATTTGACAAATTTGCGTCTTGATTAGCTTGAATTACTTGGCCGTCTCATCGACATGAGCTCCTAGATTGGTAGCCAATGAATGTAGTAGATCTTTGGTGATGGGTCACCTATCCTGTCATGGTGGCCTTGGCTCATAATTCCTCTGCTGCTAATATTGCTCGTTGTTCCCGAATGTTTGATTTTGATTGTTCCACCATGGCGGATCGAAATTGTTGTACATGAACCTTCTTGTGAGAGGAGGACCATAATTTCCATTTTCATTTATCCCCAGGCTCTCCTATTGTAATTGAGGGAACATATTCGTGGATGTAATGGCTGTCCACAAATTCCATGTGGCTTAGGCTGTTGCATTGTGCCTTGTAATGATAGTCTCTTCACCATCTTCTTTATCTTGGAGATCTTCGTGGATAGATTGGAGGAGTTTACAGCATGTACTCCTTGTGTTGATGAAGATGATCCTAGTTGTCATGTTCCTTTCGACATCTCTTTGAATACCTTCATTGCTTGTTCTGATATCTTGTCACGAAAACTACTTCCACATGATGCATCAAACATGATTCTCACCAGGTCTAGAAGATCTTAATAGAGACTATTCATTGTTTCTTTGCTCCATTTGATGTTGTTGATAGGTTGTGCTCAGTTTTTTGAATCGCTCTCTATACTCATAGAGTGTCTTTTCCTTATGCTCTTGTACATAAGTAATCTCTCTCTTGAGATTGTTGACCTTCTTCACTAGGAAGTATTGCTCTAGGAATGCCTTTTGTATATCCGCCCAGGATCTTAAAGTAACAACCGGTATGTACTAGTACCACTCGTCAGCACTATCCATTAGTGAGAAAGGAAAGGCTCTCATTATGATTTGATCGTCCGTTACTCCCCTCGGCCTCATGCTTGTGCATATAGAGTGAAATTGGCCTAGATGCTTGACATGATTTTCACCAGCTAGTCCATGAAACTTGGGCAACAGATGGATAAGTCCATGTTCCAACTAGAAATTTGTGCCTTCTGGCAATGCTAACAGGATGATTGTGGTAGGGTCTGGATCAAGGCATTGCTCGAACAGTTCTTATCGTCATTTTTTCTAGTCATGCAACTTCGGCTGCATATTTTTGCTAGAGTGCAGCAGTGGATGTTGCTTCTATTATCGCGGCGTCCGGCATGGATTTTTGAAATTTCTCTTGCCATAGTTTTTGTTCAATTTCTGCACAGGGCTTAAACAAAGGATTGTAGTGAGATCTGGTTGTACGTGTCATAATATTGACCCACACCGTCTAACCTAACGTTTTTGCTTTACCCGGCATCGTCGCCAAATTGACGTGTTGTCGTCATGAACTGTCAAGATTAGTTTATTTTTCCAAGCAACCCGCTACAAAAGTACGTGATAAGAAATGACCAATTCCACATAGAAAGATTTTTCATTAGTGACTTTATGTTTTGCAGAACTCAATTTAAAACTTGTTTGATAGATGTTTGTGATTATTGTTTTGGGGTGGTTGTTCCTCTTTTCTAATCTATCTACGGTATCCATTCCGGTTTAAATCATCATATTCTTTTCCACATATTCACGTTAATTCTTATGTTGTCCTATCAACTAAAAGACACATCCGCATTCTACACTCGCTTACCAAAACCTTGTTGAACACATTTGATATCTAGGATAAGCACAGTTAGAACAAGGCGCCACCAGGAGTCTATAAGTCTTAGTCCTTGAGACATGCTAAGCAACACCGGCGTCTACAAATCTCAATAACTAGGACAGGCTAATAGATGTGTCTACAAGTTCCGACTATGTGGACTGGTCCCTCCTTTAACGATGAACACAACCAAACTAGGAACAAATAAAGTTGTTCTATTAAAAGTTTATGTCAGTAATCATAATATTTAGTTTGTCAAGCTAAACAATCATACGAAGCAATCAAATTAAGAACGTGGAAGAAATCACATCAACATAGTACAAATTAATAATGAAAAGAAGAACGGTTATTAAACTGAAACTTATAAACTCCATAGAAAAGGGAAACAATGTTGTGGAGCTTGGTTCCTCATGCTTACTACAAATTAACAAAGGAAAAAAAACTAATGAGAATGGATCCAACTTGGTTCATAGGGAGAAGAGATCCTTATATAGGGGACTCAACTTGACCTAATTGTACTAGGTGAATAATGATATGAATCTAACATAAAAATTCTAACAAACAACTAACTAGATATTCTTCCAAAGGTGAATCAGAAATCTTGTGATTCGGTTGTGATGAAGGATCATCCTCACCACAGCTCCGACACTCAATTGACGGAGCCATCATTCATTCAAGGGCTAAGAGGATGCTTGATGATATGGTGCAGCTCGTTGACTCATTCCTACCTATGGAGAACATGCATGAAGACGGCGCAAGTGCAAGTACAAGAAGTGTCAATTTATTGACAAACAATTCCTAAACAATGTTTATTTGTTGTGTTGTTTGTTATGTTTTTAAAACCAGTTTCAAACTCTTTTAGGAGCGGGTTTTCTATGGGTTTATGTGTGGTTTTAGGGGTCGGTTCATATCCATTAAAGGGCAAGTCCATGCTTGTGTTTTTTAGGTTTGGTTTAGCTTGTTTTTAATGTTTTAAGGGGTTGGTTCACTACACATAAAAGACCGATCTCCATAGTTGTAATGCATACTTCTTTATGCAATTATCAAAACTCATTTGGCAATTTCAAACATTCCAATTGAACATAGAGAGGTCTCATCCTATTATGTGATTGATTAGCTTGGTTTGGTTACTTTGTCAAGTTCTTAGAAGCTTGGAGATTGTGGACGACACAAGCCTCCTCAACATGTGCCTCAGATCATTCGGAGCCCTTGGTGTGTGTTGTTGTAGAAGGTGTGGTTTTGGATTGGTAGATGATTTCAATTGCTTTTTGCAATCTGGGTTTGCCTATTAGGTTGCTTAGTTTCACCTTATCTATATTATCTCCATTTAGATTCCTTCACCTTATTTTCAAATCTGATTTGTTTTTGAGCACTTCATCTAGATCCATCAAAACGGGCTAATCCCCATATCAAATTGGTATCAGAGCAAAGGGTGATGTTGTGCTCGATTTAGAGGTCCGAATTGTATGAAAATTGTGCTTAATTAAAGCTTTTGAGTGAGAATTGTGTGCAGGGTAGAACCGACTGTTTTTTGGCTGGATTGCATCGTAGGAGAGGCTAGTAGGACGTCTAGATTAGCCCTACAACTTACCTTTGAACACCTTGCCCATCCTCCCTTGTAACCTCATCCAAATTCACAAATTTAGGCCCTATTCCTCCTTTGATTGAAGTCTACAGAGACGTTGAAGATGAAGAAGAAGAAGATAATCACAATTGACAAAATTGCCCTTCAATTTGGACGTGTGGAATAGAAAGAAAATCTCAACCAACCCCTCCACAAAACACGCGTTCTATTTTGTTTGAATTTTGTTAAATCTGATTTCTTTTTAGCATTATTTTGTAATCTTGTAATTCAATTTAGATAATTCAAAAAAAAGAATTAACACGCCAAAAAAATCAAAAGAAAAGAAAAGAAAATCAATCAAAAAAAAGAAAGAAGAGAAAGGCACGTAGTATAGTTAGGGTTTAGGGTTCAAGCAGCGGCCGCACCAACGCAGCCATTACCCACGCGTTTGCCTAGACATCGCCCAGCCAACGCTCACGTTCACCCACTCTCAGCCTGGTCATCGCTCGCAGGTTCAAGTATTCCTCAGTCTGGTTCAGCAAATCCCAATGCTAGCGCCCAGTGCATCGCACACTGCTCGGCAACCCTAGCGTGCGCACGTTCCACACAAGCATCAGAGGTTCGTAAAAACTCAGCACACGTTCATTGCTTCGCCTGCCCTAGTGTGCGCACGCCCCCAATTCAGCGTCGGAGGTTCACAAGACCCCCGTGCAGGTTCACAAGTCTCGCGCTTCAGTGTGTGCGCACTACTGCCACGCCTACCTCGAAGCTAACCGTATCTCTTGTGTGTTGCTTCACCAAGTGTGTTGCCTCACCTTGCCGCGTGCATCACTAGCTCAAGTGTGTTTCCTCACCCTTTGCCAAACCCTAGCCTGTCGTGCGCATCACTAGCACACCAGCTCCTCTATTGCCACGACTATCCTTTGCTAAACCCTAGCACCTCCCCGTGCGCATCTACGCACCCTCATAGCCCATACAGACACTTGCAGACCTTCGGCCGTAATACTACACATCCTACAACCCTCACACACTTTGTTGGGTTAATCTAGGCGTGAGCGTCTTTGTCGATCCAATCCGAGTCACTACTTGAGGTAATCGCCCATCTTTCACCTAAATTCATAGCTAAATACATTGTTTCATATTACAGTTCATGCAATACGAGTGAAGGGGAATGATTTACTTTCAATTGGATTAGCTTATTGATTTGTGATTGCATTGACTATACTATACACAATTGGGACGAAGGATATTTGAGGTGCATTTGAGGTTGTTTTGGTTGATCACATTCACGGTTTCACGTGAGTATCTTAGCTGAATCAACAAGTGCCACGTCTACTTGTACACACGGTTTGTTGAGTGATAAACACACGACTGTTATTATTCTAACCCTCATTTGATTCCGTGTTTGTTTAGTTATGATTATGGCAGAATCGGGTAACGAAACCCCTAAGGACGCAACACCTTCACCAAGTACCGTTGAGTTGTATGCAGTCCTCCATCGGGTTGCCGACAATGGTGATGAGCTCACTAACCTTTTCAATTCTTGGGCATCAAAGACGCCTACACCTCCACCAGCCATAATGGAGCGAGGCGAGGGGTCCAATGATGCTCCCGCCAATCGTCAACCACTTGAGACTCAAGAAGAGTTGTTCCGGCACCCTCAACTAGGCAAGGCACCCCAAGAATCTTCTGGACATCCGTATCCCTTTCGAGAGCAGCCTTACCGAGGGCACCCTAACACCACTTGCGCAACCCCTATGGATGTAGATGCCGAGGATTACCTTCCACCGAGGCCCCCGCGTCGACGTGACTATAAGCTTCCTCCTAACCCTCCTTTTCATCGTAATTTCTATGAACATGAATTTCAGGATCAAAAAGACAATGATGATCAATGGCAAACAGTCCAACAAAGGCGAGGCCAATTTAGACGCCGAGAACCTGAACAAGTCGGCGTAGGCAAGATCAAGATCAAAATTCCATCCTTTGAAGGAAAGTGCGATGCGGATGCCTATATGGAGTGGGAGACGAAGATAGAACAAATATGGAGCTGCCACAACTTCCCCGAGGACAAGAAGGTTCAACTTGCCGCAATCAAGTTCAATGGCTACTCATTAGTATGGTGGGATATGGTAAAAAAGGAGAGACATCGCAACCTCGATCCACCGGTTCAAACGTGGGCCCATATGAGGGTCCTAATGCGGTACCGATTCGTCCCTCCTCATCACAACCGAGCCCTCCGACAACGCCTTGAAAATCTGCGGCAAGGATCCATGGGAGTAGAAGAGGTGTACAATGCAATGCAAATGGCCATGGCTCGAGCGAACGTATTAGAAGATGAAGAGAACACAATGACTCGATACCTTTGTATCCTTAATCCTACTTTAACCGCTAACATTGATTTGTTGCCCAATAGTTCTATGACAGAGTTGTGACATCTAGCAATCAAGATGGAGAACAAGTACAATGTTAGGGCACAAGGACCGACTCAAGCAAGCGGCGCACAAGGCCAGCCGTGGAGGGGTCAACAAGGTCGTCCCCAAGCTGGAGGGTCAAGTAGAAATTCAGTTCCATATGGTCAAGGGGCAGAGAAGGAACGACCTACACCAGCCCCGCACTCGACAGCCCCTGCCACAGCCCCACGGCCCTCTCAAAACACCGCATCTATGTACTCAAAAGGGAATGTCTCTAACTCTAATCCTAAAGCTAGAGATATTGTATGTTTTAAATGTCAAGGTATAGGTCACTACATGAAAGATTGTCCAAATAATAAGGTGTTAGTAATCAACAACTTGGATGAATATGAACCCGAATCCCACAAAGATGATAATGATGATGTGCTTATGGTTGATGATTTTCCTTCTAATGAATCTGAATTGGAACCTATATAATATGAACATGGAGAGTCCTTAATTGCTAAGAGAACATTGCATGCTAATTTAGGACCATGTGAGGATAATCAAAGAGAAAATTTGTTTCATTCTAGGTGCTTGGTTAAAGGAAAATTTTGTAATCTTATTATAAATGGAGGAAGTTGTAGTAACATAGCTAGTACGGAATTGGTTCAAAAACTACAACTCACTACAATGCAGCACCCTAGGCCTTATAAGTTGTTCTGGATGAATTATTATGGTGAACTAAGGGTAACTAGAAAAGTGAATGTTAAGCTTAAACTAAGATACTATGAGGATACAATTCTTTGTGATGTAGTGCCTATGCAAGCTTTGCATATACTTCTAGGTCTCTCTTGGCAATCAGATTGTAGAGTCATGCATGGTGGTTTTACTAATCAAGATAAGTTTATGCATAATGGTAAGAGGGTTACTTTAAAACCCATGACTCCTATGCAGGTGGATGAAGCGTACGAGAAGAAGAAAGACGAGGTAAAGAGGAAGGGAACCGAGCGAGCGCCGAACCATTCCATCCCTACCAAACCCACAACCGAGACTATCTCACACCCTACCATCACCCTACTGACCTCGAAGAAGGAGTATGCTGCATCCTACCTTCCCATAGACACGGCTATCATGGTATTATGCCAATCCTACACCCTCCTTGGAGACGACTCCAAAACAGCCCTACCACCTACCATATGTGCACTCTTAGACGAGTTTGTATATGTGTTTCCGGACAAAATTCCAGCTGGTTTACCTCCCATCCGCGGAATAGACAACCAAATAGACCTAATTTCCGGAGCAACCCTACCTAACCAACCAGCCTATAGAACCAATCCCATGGAGACACAAGAGATACAAATTCAAGTGCAAGAGCTACTTGAGAAGGGCTATGTGAGGGTGAGGTTATCTCCATGTACCATCCCGGTCTTGTTGGTACCAAAGAAGGACCCCACGTGGCGAATGTGTGTTGGTTGTCGAGCGATCAACAACATTACTATCAAGTACCGACACCCCATTCTTCGTCCAGATGACATGCTCGATGAGCTACATGGTGCCTCCATATTCAGCAAGGTTGATCTACAAAGTGGCTATCATCAAATAAGAATGAAGGAAGGATTCTAATGGAAAACAACCTTCAAGACAAAGTTCGGTTTGTATGAATGGCTAGTCATGCCTTTTGGTTTGAAAAACGCTCCTTCTACTTTCATGCACTTAATGAATCATGTTTTATGTGATCTTATTAACAATTTTGTTGTAGTTTACTTTGATGATATATTGGTGTACATCAAGTCATTGTAGGAACATGAAGCTCACCTAAGGGAAGTATTATCCAGTCTTAGGACCGCACAATTATATATAAATCTTAAGAAGTGTGATTTTAGCACTGACAAAGTAGTTTTTATTAGTTTTGTAGTGAGCAAATAAGGGTTGCATGTGGATAAAGATAAGATCAAAGCGGTGCAAGATTGGCCTACACCTATGTTGGTTAGTCAAGTCCGGAGTTTCGACGGCCTACCTAGTTTCTACCGGTGTTTCGTGAGAGATTTTAGCACCATCACAACGCCTTTGATGGAGGTGACCAAAAAGAAGATGCCATTCGTGTGGGGTCCAGCTCAAGAAGCAGCTTTCATCATCCTCAAGAACAAGCTTACGCACGCCCCGTTACTAGTGCTACCGGACTTTAACAAGCCCTTCGAGGCCGAGTGTGACACTTTGGGTATTGGTATAGGAGGCGTACTTATGCAAGAGGGTAATCCAATTTACTTCTTTTCTGAAAATTTTAAGGGACCATGTTTAAATTACTCCACTTATGACAAAGAACTCTATGCATTGTTTCGGGTCTTGAAAACATGGCAACACTACTTATGGCCTAGAGAATTTGTCTTAAAAACGGACCACGAATCTCTTAAGCACTTTAGATCACAAGATAAGATGAATAGGAGACATGGTAGGTGGATGGAATTCATTCAAACATTTCCCTATGCGATTATATATAAGAAAGGAAAAGATAATGTAGTGGCTGATGCACTTTTTAGGAGATACACACTATTGATTTAATTGGATGCTAAGGTCCTTGGATTTGTGTATATCAAGGAGTTATATGAGTGTGATTCTTATTTTGGAGATATATATAACCATTGTGTTCCTAAGGGTTCATTTGATAAGTTCTACTTGTTTAATTGATTCTTATTTCGTGTTGATAAAGTTTGCATACCTAAATGTTCATTGCGTTTGTTGTTGATTGAAGAGTCTCATAAAGGTGCTTTAATGGGACATTTTGATAGATATAAAACTTATGAGCATTTGCATTCTTATTTTTACTGACCTCATATGCTTAGGGATGTAGATGATTATGTGAAGAAGTGTTTGGATTGTCTTAGAGCCAAGCCGAAGGTAAAGCCTCATAGATTGTACACTCCTCTCCCTATTCCTACGAACCCTTGGACTGGCCTTAGTATGTACTTTATCATAGGGCTTCCTAGAACTAAGAAAGGGAGGGATTAGATATTTGTGGTGGTAGATAGGTTTTCTACAATGTCACATTTTATTGCTTGTCATAAGACCGATGATGCTTATAATGTAGCCAACTTGTTCTTTAGAGAAATAGTTAGGTTGTATGGACTATCTAGGACTATTGTAATTGATATGGATGTGAAATTATTAAGTTACTTTTGGAATATATTATGGGGAAAATTAGGTACTAGATTGTTGTTTTCTACCTCTAGTCATCCCAAACTGATGGACAAACCGAAGTAACTAATAGAACCTTAGCTACCATCCTTCGTGCGGTCATTAAGGGGAATCTAATGGCTTGGGAAGATGCATTACCTCATGTAGAATTTGCATATAATAGGACTGTCCAATCTTCTACTGGTTTGTCTCCCTTCGAATGCGTTTATGGTACTAACCCGCTAACCCCTTTAGATCTTAAGCCATTACCTTCATGGGAACGAGTAGACTTTGATGCATCTAAGCAGGTTGAATACATGAAAGAATTGCATGAAACGACGTGAACAAAGCTGAAGCACAAAGGGGAGCACACGACATCCACGAGAAACAAGGGATTTTGCCAACTAATCTTCCAAGAAGGCAACTTGGTGTGGCCGCATCTAAGGAAAGACCGTTTTCCAACCTTGTGCAAGTCTAAGATATCTCCTCGTGGTGACGGTCCGTTCAAGGTCCTGAAGAATATGGGAGACTACGCATATGTCTTGGACCTACCGACGGAGTATGGAGTGAGCCCGGTTTTCAATGTAGACGATCTCAGCCCCTTCCATGCTACACAAGATCAAGATTCGAGGTCGAACCCTTCTCAAGAAGGGGAGATTGATGAAGGATCATCCTCACCGCAGCCCCTACACTCAATTGACGGAGCCATCACTCATTCAAGGGCTAAGAGGATGGTTCATGATATGGTGAAGCTCGTTGACTCATTCCTACCTAAAGAGAACGTGCATGAAGACAACGCAAGTGCAAGTACAAGAAGTGTCAACAAACAATTCCTAGACAATGTTGATTTGTTGTGTTGTTTTCTTTGTTTTTAAAACCAATTTCAAACTCTTTTAGGAGCTGGTTTTCTATGGGTTTATATGTATTATAAAGGGCGGTTCATAGCCATTAAAGGGCCGGTCCATGCTTGCATTTTTTAGGTTCGGTTGAGCTTGTTTTTAATGTTGTAAGGGGTCGGTTCACTACACATCAGAAGGCCAATCTCCATACTTGTAATTCAGACTTCTTTTTGCAATTATCAAAACTCCTTTGGTAGTTTCAAACAGTCCAATTGAGCATAGAGAGGTCTCATCCTATTTTGTGCTTGATTATCTTGGTTTGGTTGCCTTTGTCAAGTTCTTCGAAGCTTGGTGATTGTGGAAGACACAAGTCTCCTCAACGTGTGCCTCGGATCATTTGGAGCCCTTGGTGTGTGTTGTTGTAGAAGGTGTGGTTTTGGATCGGTAGGTGAGTTCAATTGCTTTTTTCAATCCGGGTTTGCCCATTAGGTTGCTTAGTTTCACCGTATCCATATTATCTCCATTTCAATTCCTTCACCTTCTTTTCAAATCTGATTTGTTCTTGAGCACTTCATTTAGATTCATCAAAACGGGCTAATTCCCGTACTAGGTTGAAATGTAGGGAGTGGCGTATAAGGAGTGAGCCACGTCCGTTGAGGCTGGTGAGTTCTTCTTTCGCAGTTGTACCAAAACAATATACCACGTGGGAAAATGCTTAATCTGGGTCGTTCTCTTGAACTCTATCGACTCTTCTCTCTTAGAAGCTACATTTTCACTTAGTGTGTGTGGAAAACCTTCATTCTGCATCTCTATCGACATCTTAACTATACTCCTCTATAATTGTGTGTAAAAACACTTGAAACGTAACTTGTTCATCTCTGGCTCGGGTGATCACAACTCTACTAATGTAGCTCAAAACTCCTATAAATGTGTGCTAAATATCATGAATTGAGCCATCATGATTGGCTCGTATTAAAGAACTACCCAAAACCCGCAAACCGTAATTAAATGCCATATTGGTTTAATTTTATGAAAGAAGAGTATGAAGCCTTAATTAAAAATAAGATTTGGGATCTTGTCCCTCGGCCTGCGAAAGCTAATGCGGTTTCAAGTAAGTGGTTGTCCAGACACATGTTTGGGGCGGACAGAAAGCTAACACGTTAGAAATCCCGTTGGATCGCACGAAGCTTCTCCCAACAACATGGTGGTTATTTTGATGAGACATTTTCACTGGTTGTCAAACTGACAACAATCCAGACTATTCTCAGCATTGTCGTCCATCAGAAATGGCCAATCAATCAACTAGATGTCAAGAATTCCTTTCTTCATGGCACCATTGATGAAGTCGTCTATTGCCAACTACTGCCCGACTTTGTAAGTTCACAATTCTCGGATTATGTGTGTAAGCTTAACAAAGTTCTATATGGTTTAAAGCAGGCACCCCGAGATTGGTATCAATGGTTCGCCACCTTTGTTCGACGCCTTGGTTTCATCGGCAGTAAGGCCGACCGTCATTGTTCAACTTGTCAAGTGGGAAATCGACGTCTTACCTTCTTGTCTACGTAGACGACACAATTCTTACGACATCTACACCCTCTCTTCTCCGGCACGTGATCGACCATCTTAATGATGAATTCTCCATGTATGATCTCCGCCCCTACAGTATTTTGGGGAGATATCAGTCACCCAACAGAGTTATGGATTCACCTAGTCCAAGCTCAGTATGTCAAGGACATTCTTGCACGTGCCAGGATGACTGGCAGCAACACTACCACAACACCGGTCGACGCTAGCAACAAACTCAACACTAACGCTGGACCTCTTACAAGAGACCCTTCCATGTACCGTTCCCTTATCGGAGGACTTCGGTACCTCACTCTAACCTGCCCAGATATTTCTTATGTTGTCCATTAAATCTGTCTTCATATGCATGACCCACGTGAAGGTCACCTAAATTCCAAAAAACGTGTCTTGTGGATCATCGCTTGTTATTTCAAAGACACGCCTACTATGGGATTGCGGATCAGTGCTTCTCCAGTTGACACGTTTGCCTATTCAGACTCTGACTGGGCCGGATGTCCTGCCACTAGACGCTCCACCTCCGGCTATTGTGTCTACCTTGGATCAAATCTAATCAGTTAGTCTGTCGCGTATCAAGCCACCGTCTCCAACTTCAGTGTTGAAGCCAAACATAGAGTTGTAGCCAATGTTGTTGTCGAGTCATGCTGGATCTAAACACTACTCCATGAGATGGGATTCCCAAATCAGTAAGCGACGATCGTCTATTCTGACAATGTTAGTACGCTTTATATGTCCTCAAACCAAATCCAACACAAATATACCAAACACATTGAGGTAGACATCCACTTCGTTTTCGAAAAGTGTTTCTCGCGACAACATGTGTATTACACGTCCCATCTCCAGATCAATATGCAGATATCTTTACTAAGGGATTGTCCTTAGCCTTGTTTTATGACTTCATAGATAATCTCAATCTTTGTGTATCTCCGATTGCGAGTACGGGGATGCTAAGATTGTATATTTATATATAGGATTATTGTTATGATTTGTATTTATCCTTTCACGCTCTCTGTTCACATCTACTGTAACCGTTTCACAATTTTTATTCACACCTATTATAACCATATAAATATATATGTACCATAATATAACAAGGAAATTCTCAAGAAAAACATTCTACTCTCTTATTCTCCTATAAAATTAAAACAAAGAAGAAATATAGCCAAATCAATAAAAAATAAAGCCAATTTCAAATCTTACAGAAGAGTAAGACAGAAGCCTAAAAGAGTAACTCAATGACTCGAGTTTTGTGTAAATTTAAGGTACAAGTCATTCACGTTTACATGCAAGATGTTCACTTATTTATAATAAAATTATCACCTTAATGTCCGTATTTTGCATGTGCCTTGATTATAATATATAAGTTCTATAAATTTATATATTATCTCATTATTAATATTATAGGTGAGTATAAGTATATCAATTTGATAAACCGTATCACATGACAATCATTAATTTCGATAAACAAGTAGACATAACACTGTTGAATATACAGAGAGAGGGTTAATTAGCTGAAGAATAATTTTTTATGCGAATTATGATAGTGCACCAGTGTATTTGCACCATTGAACTATTAGAAAGTACAACGGTGCATTACTATGGACTGCACTTGCTAGTGCACTAAAAAAATAAGGAGTGCACAAGTACACTATTGAGGAGTGCACCAGTAGTGCACTACTGCGAAGTGCACCCTAGTACAATGAGAAATGCATCAATGCAATACTTAGGAGTGTACCAGTGGTGAACTGAAGAGTGCACCAATGCACTACTGAGGAGTGCACCAGTACTGCACTCACAAGTGCACCACTAATACGCTGAGTAGTGCACTTGCTAGTGTACTAGAGAGTGCACAAAAAATATTCTTAAAAGTGCAGCAGTTGTGATGAGTCCTCACAATCCGCACGGAAAATTAGTCCACACCAGAAACATTTTATATATATTATATATATATTCTTACTCGTGTTTTATTTTCTTACATCGTAGATTGTATTAGATTATTTCTCCTACCGAACAAACTTGATTGAAGGTATTGTATACATGTGTCTTATAATTATTACCAACAGTTCAATATAAGTTATTTA
>NW_027370745.1:0-5000 GCF_046119375.1 Phyllobates terribilis
GCATCCGATTTCAGTTCCAGAGCGATTCGCGCGATGAGTCCTTGATACTTAGTCGTTTTTGCAAAATTTCTGACTTTTTGAAAATTTCACAATTTTGTGAAAACTTCCACAAAATGAGGTTCTAGTATGTTAGAGGGCATCCCAGGAGGGCTCCAAAAGTGTGGGTAAAATATATATCCCACAGGGGGAAAATTGAAAAAAAGTTGAAAAAAAAAATTTTTGGGGACTTAGAAAATTTTTCAACTTTTGTCAGACTTCCAGACAGGGGAGCGTGTCAGTGCGCGCATCCGATTTCAGTTCCAGAGCGATTCGCGCGATGAGTCCTTGATACTTAGTCGTTTTTGGCAAAATTTCTGACTTTTTGAAAATTTCACAATTTTGTGAAAACTTCCACAAAATGAGGTTCTAGTATGTTAGAGGGCATCCCAGGAGGGCTCCAAAAGTGTGGGTAAAATATATATCCCACAGGGGGAAAATTGAAAAAAAGTTGAAAAAAAAAATTTTTGGGGACTTAGAAAATTTTCACACATGTGTCAGACTTCCAGACAGGGGAGCGTGTCAGTGCGCGCATCCGATTTCAGTTCCAGAGCGATTCGCGCGATGAGTCCTTGATACTTAGTCGTTTTTGGCAAAATTTCTGACTTTTTGAAAATTTCACAATTTTGTGAAAACTTCCACAAAATGAGGTTCTAGTATGTTAGAGGGCATCCCAGGAGGGCTCCAAAAGTGTGGGTAAAATATATATCCCACAGGGGGAAAATTGAAAAAAAGTTGAAAAAAAAAATTTTTGGGGACTTAGAAAATTTTTCAACTTTTGTCAGACTTCCAGACAGGGGAGCGTGTCAGTGCGCGCATCCGATTTCAGTTCCAGAGCGATTCGCGCGATGAGTCCTTGATACTTAGTCGTTTTTGGCAAAATTTCTGACTTTTTGAAAATTTCACAATTTTGTGAAAACTTCCACAAAATGAGGTTCTAGTATGTTAGAGGGCATCCCAGGAGGGCTCCAAAAGTGTGGGTAAAATATATATCCCACAGGGGGAAAATTGAAAAAAAGTTGAAAAAAAAAATTTTTGGGGACTTAGAAAATTTTCACACATGTGTCAGACTTCCAGACAGGGGAGCGTGTCAGTGCGCGCATCCGATTTCAGTTCCAGAGCGATTCGCGCGATGAGTCCTTGATACTTAGTCGTTTTTGGCAAAATTCTGACTTTTTGAAAATTTCACAATTTTGTGAAAACTTCCACAAAATGAGGTTCTAGTATGTTAGAGGGCATCCCAGGAGGGCTCCAAAAGTGTGGGTAAAATATATATCCCACAGGGGGAAAATTGAAAAAAAGTTGAAAAAAAAAATTTTTGGGGACTTAGAAAATTTTCACACATGTGTCAGACTTCCAGAGAGGGGAGCATGTCAGTGCGCGCATCCGATTTCAGTTCCAGAGCGATTCGCGCGATGAGTCCTTGATACTTAGTCGTTTTTGCAAAATTTCTGACTTTTTGGAAAATTTCACAATTTTGTGAAAACTTCCACAAAATGAGGTTCTAGTATGTTAGAGGGCATCCCAGGAGGGCTCCAAAAGTGTGGGTAAAATATATATCCCACAGGGGAAAATTGAAAAAAAGTTGAAAAAAAAAATTTTTGGGGACTTAGAAAATTTTTCAACTTTTGTCAGACTTCCAGACAGGGGAGCGTGTCAGTGCGCGCATCCGATTTCAGTTCCAGAGCGATTCGCGCGATGAGTCCTTGATACTTAGTCGTTTTTGCAAAATTTCTGACTTTTTGGAAAATTTCACAATTTTGTGAAAACTTCCACAAAATGAGGTTCTAGTATGTTAGAGGGCATCCCAGGAGGGCTCCAAAAGTGTGGGTAAAATATATATCCCACAGGGGGAAAATTGAAAAAAAGTTGAAAAAAAAAATTTTTGGGGACTTAGAAAATTTTTCAACTTTTGTCAGACTTCCAGACAGGGGAGCGTGTCAGTGCGCGCATCCGATTTCAGTTCCAGAGCGATTCGCGCGATGAGTCCTTGATACTTAGTCGTTTTTGCAAAATTTCTGACTTTTTGGAAAATTTCACAATTTTGTGAAAACTTCCACAAAATGAGGTTCTAGTATGTTAGAGGGCATCCCAGGAGGGCTCCAAAAGTGTGGGTAAAATATATATCCCACAGGGGGAAAATTGAAAAAAAGTTGAAAAAAAAAATTTTTGGGGACTTAGAAAATTTTTCAACTTTTGTCAGACTTCCAGACAGGGGAGCGTGTCAGTGCGCGCATCCGATTTCAGTTCCAGAGCGATTCGCGCGATGAGTCCTTGATACTTAGTCGTTTTTGCAAAATTTCTGACTTTTTGGAAAATTTCACAATTTTGTGAAAACTTCCACAAAATGAGGTTCTAGTATGTTAGAGGGCATCCCAGGAGGGCTCCAAAAGTGTGGGTAAAATATATATCCCACAGGGGGAAAATTGAAAAAAAGTTGAAAAAAAAAATTTTTGGGGACTTAGAAAATTTTTCAACTTTTGTCAGACTTCCAGACAGGGGAGCGTGTCAGTGCGCGCATCCGATTTCAGTTCCAGAGCGATTCGCGCGATGAGTCCTTGATACTTAGTCGTTTTTGCAAAATTTCTGACTTTTTGGAAAATTTCACAATTTTGTGAAAACTTCCACAAAATGAGGTTCTAGTATGTTAGAGGGCATCCCAGGAGGGCTCCAAAAGTGTGGGTAAAATATATATCCCACAGGGGGAAAATTGAAAAAAAGTTGAAAAAAAAAATTTTTGGGGACTTAGAAAATTTTTCAACTTTTGTCAGACTTCCAGACAGGGGAGCGTGTCAGTGCGCGCATCCGATTTCAGTTCCAGAGCGATTCGCGCGATGAGTCCTTGATACTTAGTCGTTTTTGCAAAATTTCTGACTTTTTGGAAAATTTCACAATTTTGTGAAAACTTCCACAAAATGAGGTTCTAGTATGTTAGAGGGCATCCCAGGAGGGCTCCAAAAGTGTGGGTAAAATATATATCCCACAGGGGGAAAATTGAAAAAAAGTTGAAAAAAAAAATTTTTGGGGACTTAGAAAATTTTTCAACTTTTGTCAGACTTCCAGACAGGGGAGCGTGTCAGTGCGCGCATCCGATTTCAGTTCCAGAGCGATTCGCGCGATGAGTCCTTGATACTTAGTCGTTTTTGCAAAATTTCTGACTTTTTGGAAAATTTCACAATTTTGTGAAAACTTCCACAAAATGAGGTTCTAGTATGTTAGAGGGCATCCCAGGAGGGCTCCAAAAGTGTGGGTAAAATATATATCCCACAGGGGGAAAATTGAAAAAAAGTTGAAAAAAAAAATTTTTGGGGACTTAGAAAATTTTCACACATGTGTCAGACTTCCAGACAGGGGAGCGTGTCAGTGCGCGCATCCGATTTCAGTTCCAGAGCGATTCGCGCGATGAGTCCTTGATACTTAGTCGTTTTTGGCAAAATTTCTGACTTTTTGAAAATTTCACAATTTTGTGAAAACTTCCACAAAATGAGGTTCTAGTATGTTAGAGGGCATCCCAGGAGGGCTCCAAAAGTGTGGGTAAAATATATATCCCACAGGGGGAAAATTGAAAAAAAGTTGAAAAAAAAAATTTTTGGGGACTTAGAAAATTTTCACACATGTGTCAGACTTCCAGAGAGGGGAGCATGTCAGTGCGCGCATCCGATTTCAGTTCCAGAGCGATTCGCGCGATGAGTCCTTGATACTTAGTCGTTTTTGCAAAATTTCTGACTTTTTGGAAAATTTCACAATTTTGTGAAAACTTCCACAAAATGAGGTTCTAGTATGTTAGAGGGCATCCCAGGAGGGCTCCAAAAGTGTGGGTAAAATATATATCCCACAGGGGGAAAATTGAAAAAAAGTTGAAAAAAAAAATTTTTGGGGACTTAGAAAATTTTTCAACTTTTGTCAGACTTCCAGACAGGGGAGCGTGTCAGTGCGCGCATCCGATTTCAGTTCCAGAGCGATTCGCGCGATGAGTCCTTGATACTTAGTCGTTTTTGCAAAATTTCTGACTTTTTGGAAAATTTCACAATTTTGTGAAAACTTCCACAAAATGAGGTTCTAGTATGTTAGAGGGCATCCCAGGAGGGCTCCAAAAGTGTGGGTAAAATATATATCCCACAGGGGGAAAATTGAAAAAAAGTTGAAAAAAAAATTTTTGGGGACTTAGAAAATTTTTCAACTTTTGTCAGACTTCCAGACAGGGGAGCGTGTCAGTGCGCGCATCCGATTTCAGTTCCAGAGCGATTCGCGCGATGAGTCCTTGATACTTAGTCGTTTTTGCAAAATTTCTGACTTTTTGGAAAATTTCACAATTTTGTGAAAACTTCCACAAAATGAGGTTCTAGTATGTTAGAGGGCATCCCAGGAGGGCTCCAAAAGTGTGGGTAAAATATATATCCCACAGGGGGAAAATTGAAAAAAAGTTGAAAAAAAAAATTTTTGGGGACTTAGAAAATTTTTCAACTTTTGTCAGACTTCCAGACAGGGGAGCGTGTCAGTGCGCGCATCCGATTTCAGTTCCAGAGCGATTCGCGCGATGAGTCCTTGATACTTAGTCGTTTTTGGCAAAATTTCTGACTTTTTGAAAATTTCACAATTTTGTGAAAACTTCCACAAAATGAGGTTCTAGTATGTTAGAGGGCATCCCAGGAGGGCTCCAAAAGTGTGGGTAAAATATATATCCCACAGGGGGAAAATTGAAAAAAAGTTGAAAAAAAAAATTTTTGGGGACTTAGAAAATTTTTCAACTTGTGTCAGACTTCCAGAGAGGGGAGCATGTCAGTGCGCGCATCCGATTTCAGTTCCAGAGCGATTCGCGCGATGAGTCCTTGATACTTAGTCGTTTTCAGAAGTCACAATTTTGACTTCCAGGACCCGCAAAACGTTTGTAAATTGAGCCCGCTCCCCAGTTCCAAGCGTTTTGAGGTGTCCCCGGTTGCAGTAATGCAGCCTGCCCACTAGAT
>NW_027370745.1:27500-33665 GCF_046119375.1 Phyllobates terribilis
ACTTTTTGAAAATTTCACAATTTTGTGAAAACTTCCACAAAATGAGGTTCTAGTATGTTAGAGGGCATCCCAGGAGGGCTCCAAAAGTGTGGGTAAAATATATATCCCACAGGGGGAAAATTGAAAAAAAGTTGAAAAAAAAAATTTTTGGGGACTTAGAAAATTTTCACACATGTGTCAGACTTCCAGAGAGGGGAGCATGTCAGTGCGCGCATCCGATTTCAGTTCCAGAGCGATTCGCGCGATGAGTCCTTGATACTTAGTCGTTTTTGCAAAATTTCTGACTTTTTTGAAAATTTCACAATTTTGTGAAAACTTCCACAAAATGAGGTTCTAGTATGTTAGAGGGCATCCCAGGAGGGCTCCAAAAGTGTGGGTAAAATATATATCCCACAGGGGGAAAATTGAAAAAAAGTTGAAAAAAAAAATTTTTGGGGACTTAGAAAATTTTTCAACTTTTGTCAGACTTCCAGACAGGGGAGCGTGTCAGTGCGCGCATCCGATTTCAGTTCCAGAGCGATTCGCGCGATGAGTCCTTGATACTTAGTCGTTTTTGCAAAATTTCTGACTTTTTGGAAAATTTCACAATTTTGTGAAAACTTCCACAAAATGAGGTTCTAGTATGTTAGAGGGCATCCCAGGAGGGCTCCAAAAGTGTGGGTAAAATATATATCCCACAGGGGGAAAATTGAAAAAAAGTTGAAAAAAAAAATTTTTGGGGACTTAGAAAATTTTTCAACATTTTGTCAGACTTCCAGACAGGGGAGCGTGTCAGTGCGCGCATCCGATTTCAGTTCCAGAGCGATTCGCGCGATGAGTCCTTGATACTTAGTCGTTTTTGGCAAAATTTCTGACTTTTTGAAAATTTCACAATTTTGTGAAAACTTCCACAAAATGAGGTTCTAGTATGTTAGAGGGCATCCCAGGAGGGCTCCAAAAGTGTGGGTAAAATATATATCCCACAGGGGGAAAATTGAAAAAAAGTTGAAAAAAAAAATTTTTGGGGACTTAGAAAATTTTCAACATGTGTCAGACTTCCAGACAGGGGAGCGTGTCAGTGCGCGCATCCGATTTCAGTTCCAGAGCGATTCGCGCGATGAGTCCTTGATACTTAGTCGTTTTTGGCAAAATTTCTGACTTTTTGAAAATTTCACAATTTTGTGAAAACTTCCACAAAATGAGGTTCTAGTATGTTAGAGGGCATCCCAGGAGGGCTCCAAAAGTGTGGGTAAAATATATATCCCACAGGGGGAAAATTGAAAAAAAGTTGAAAAAAAAAATTTTTGGGGACTTAGAAAATTTTCAAATGTGTCAGACTTCCAGACAGGGGAGCGTGTCAGTGCGCGCATCCGATTTCAGTTCCAGAGCGATTCGCGCGATGAGTCCTTGATACTTAGTCGTTTTTGGCAAAATTTCTGACTTTTTGAAAATTTCACAATTTTGTGAAAACTTCCACAAAATGAGGTTCTAGTATGTTAGAGGGCATCCCAGGAGGGCTCCAAAAGTGTGGGTAAAATATATATCCCACAGGGGGAAAATTGAAAAAAAGTTGAAAAAAAAAATTTTTGGGGACTTAGAAAATTTTCACACATGTGTCAGACTTCCAGACAGGGGAGCGTGTCAGTGCGCGCATCCGATTTCAGTTCCAGAGCGATTCGCGCGATGAGTCCTTGATACTTAGTCGTTTTTGGCAAAATTTCTGACTTTTTGAAAATTTCACAATTTTGTGAAAACTTCCACAAAATGAGGTTCTAGTATGTTAGAGGGCATCCCAGGAGGGCTCCAAAAGTGTGGGTAAAATATATATCCCACAGGGGGAAAATTGAAAAAAAGTTGAAAAAAAAAATTTTTGGGGACTTAGAAAATTTTCACACATGTGTCAGACTTCCAGACAGGGGAGCGTGTCAGTGCGCGCATCCGATTTCAGTTCCAGAGCGATTCGCGCGATGAGTCCTTGATACTTAGTCGTTTTTGGCAAAATTTCTGACTTTTTGAAAATTTCACAATTTTGTGAAAACTTCCACAAAATGAGGTTCTAGTATGTTAGAGGGCATCCCAGGAGGGCTCCAAAAGTGTGGGTAAAATATATATCCCACAGGGGGAAAATTGAAAAAAAGTTGAAAAAAAAAATTTTTGGGGACTTAGAAAATTTTCACACATGTGTCAGACTTCCAGAGAGGGGAGCATGTCAGTGCGCGCATCCGATTTCAGTTCCAGAGCGATTCGCGCGATGAGTCCTTGATACTTAGTCGTTTTTGCAAAATTTCTGACTTTTTTGAAAATTTCACAATTTTGTGAAAACTTCCACAAAATGAGGTTCTAGTATGTTAGAGGGCATCCCAGGAGGGCTCCAAAAGTGTGGGTAAAATATATATCCCACAGGGGGAAAATTGAAAAAAAGTTGAAAAAAAAAATTTTTGGGGACTTAGAAAATTTTTCAACTTTTGTCAGACTTCCAGACAGGGGAGCGTGTCAGTGCGCGCATCCGATTTCAGTTCCAGAGCGATTCGCGCGATGAGTCCTTGATACTTAGTCGTTTTTGGCAAAATTTCTGACTTTTTGAAAATTTCACAATTTTGTGAAAACTTCCACAAAATGAGGTTCTAGTATGTTAGAGGGCATCCCAGGAGGGCTCCAAAAGTGTGGGTAAAATATATATCCCACAGGGGGAAAATTGAAAAAAAGTTGAAAAAAAAAATTTTTGGGGACTTAGAAAATTTTCACACATGTGTCAGACTTCCAGACAGGGGAGCGTGTCAGTGCGCGCATCCGATTTCAGTTCCAGAGCGATTCGCGCGATGAGTCCTTGATACTTAGTCGTTTTTGGCAAAATTTCTGACTTTTTGAAAATTTCACAATTTTGTGAAAACTTCCACAAAATGAGGTTCTAGTATGTTAGAGGGCATCCCAGGAGGGCTCCAAAAGTGTGGGTAAAATATATATCCCACAGGGGGAAAATTGAAAAAAAGTTGAAAAAAAAAATTTTTGGGGACTTAGAAAATTTTTCAACTTTTGTCAGACTTCCAGACAGGGGAGCGTGTCAGTGCGCGCATCCGATTTCAGTTCCAGAGCGATTCGCGCGATGAGTCCTTGATACTTAGTCGTTTTTGCAAAATTTCTGACTTTTTGGAAAATTTCACAATTTTGTGAAAACTTCCACAAAATGAGGTTCTAGTATGTTAGAGGGCATCCCAGGAGGGCTCCAAAAGTGTGGGTAAAATATATATCCCACAGGGGGAAAATTGAAAAAAAGTTGAAAAAAAAAATTTTTGGGGACTTAGAAAATTTTCACACATGTGTCAGACTTCCAGACAGGGGAGCGTGTCAGTGCGCGCATCCGATTTCAGTTCCAGAGCGATTCGCGCGATGAGTCCTTGATACTTAGTCGTTTTTGGCAAAATTTCTGACTTTTTGAAAATTTCACAATTTTGTGAAAACTTCCACAAAATGAGGTTCTAGTATGTTAGAGGGCATCCCAGGAGGGCTCCAAAAGTGTGGGTAAAATATATATCCCACAGGGGGAAAATTGAAAAAAAGTTGAAAAAAAAAATTTTTGGGGACTTAGAAAATTTTCACACATGTGTCAGACTTCCAGAGAGGGGAGCATGTCAGTGCGCGCATCCGATTTCAGTTCCAGAGCGATTCGCGCGATGAGTCCTTGATACTTAGTCGTTTTTGCAAAATTTCTGACTTTTTTGAAAATTTCACAATTTTGTGAAAACTTCCACAAAATGAGGTTCTAGTATGTTAGAGGGCATCCCAGGAGGGCTCCAAAAGTGTGGGTAAAATATATATCCCACAGGGGGAAAATTGAAAAAAAGTTGAAAAAAAAAATTTTTGGGGACTTAGAAAATTTTCACACATGTGTCAGACTTCCAGAGAGGGGAGCATGTCAGTGCGCGCATCCGATTTCAGTTCCAGAGCGATTCGCGCGATGAGTCCTTGATACTTAGTCGTTTTTGCAAAATTTCTGACTTTTTGGAAAATTTCACAATTTTGTGAAAACTTCCACAAAATGAGGTTCTAGTATGTTAGAGGGCATCCCAGGAGGGCTCCAAAAGTGTGGGTAAAATATATATCCCACAGGGGGAAAATTGAAAAAAAGTTGAAAAAAAAAATTTTTGGGGACTTAGAAAATTTTTCAACTTTTGTCAGACTTCCAGACAGGGGAGCGTGTCAGTGCGCGCATCCGATTTCAGTTCCAGAGCGATTCGCGCGATGAGTCCTTGATACTTAGTCGTTTTTGGCAAAATTTCTGACTTTTTGAAAATTTCACAATTTTGTGAAAACTTCCACAAAATGAGGTTCTAGTATGTTAGAGGGCATCCCAGGAGGGCTCCAAAAGTGTGGGTAAAATATATATCCCACAGGGGGAAAATTGAAAAAAAGTTGAAAAAAAAATTTTTGGGGACTTAGAAAATTTTCACACATGTGTCAGACTTCCAGAGAGGGGAGCATGTCAGTGCGCGCATCCGATTTCAGTTCCAGAGCGATTCGCGCGATGAGTCCTTGATACTTAGTCGTTTTTGCAAAATTTCTGACTTTTTTGAAAATTTCACAATTTTGTGAAAACTTCCACAAAATGAGGTTCTAGTATGTTAGAGGGCATCCCAGGAGGGCTCCAAAAGTGTGGGTAAAATATATATCCCACAGGGGGAAAATTGAAAAAAAGTTGAAAAAAAAATTTTTGGGGACTTAGAAAATTTTCACACATGTGTCAGACTTCCAGAGAGGGGAGCATGTCAGTGCGCGCATCCGATTTCAGTTCCAGAGCGATTCGCGCGATGAGTCCTTGATACTTAGTCGTTTTTTGCAAAATTTCTGACTTTTTGGAAAATTTCACAATTTTGTGAAAACTTCCACAAAATGAGGTTCTAGTATGTTAGAGGGCATCCCAGGAGGGCTCCAAAAGTGTGGGTAAAATATATATCCCACAGGGGGAAAATTGAAAAAAAGTTGAAAAAAAAAATTTTTGGGGACTTAGAAAATTTTTCCAACTTTTGTCAGACTTCCAGACAGGGGAGCGTGTCAGTGCGCGCATCCGATTTCAGTTCCAGAGCGATTCGCGCGATGAGTCCTTGATACTTAGTCGTTTTTGCAAAATTTCTGACTTTTTGGAAAATTTCACAATTTTGTGAAAACTTCCACAAAATGAGGTTCTAGTATGTTAGAGGGCATCCCAGGAGGGCTCCAAAAGTGTGGGTAAAATATATATCCCACAGGGGGAAAATTGAAAAAAAGTTGAAAAAAAAAAATTTTTGGGGACTTAGAAAATTTTTCAACTTTTGTCAGACTTCCAGACAGGGGAGCGTGTCAGTGCGCGCATCCGATTTCAGTTCCAGAGCGATTCGCGCGATGAGTCCTTGATACTTAGTCGTTTTTGCAAAATTTCTGACTTTTTGGAAAATTTCACAATTTTGTGAAAACTTCCACAAAATGAGGTTCTAGTATGTTAGAGGGCATCCCAGGAGGGCTCCAAAAGTGTGGGTAAAATATATATCCCACAGGGGGAAAATTGAAAAAAAGTTGAAAAAAAAAATTTTGGGGACTTAGAAAATTTTTCAACTTTTGTCAGACTTCCAGACAGGGGAGCGTGTCAGTGCGCGCATCCGATTTCAGTTCCAGAGCGATTCGCGCGATGAGTCCTTGATACTTAGTCGTTTTTGGCAAAATTTCTGACTTTTTGAAAATTTCACAATTTTGTGAAAACTTCCACAAAATGAGGTTCTAGTATGTTAGAGGGCATCCCAGGAGGCTCCAAAAGTGTGGGTAAAATATATATCCCACAGGGGGAAAATTGAAAAAAAGTTGAAAAAAAAAATTTTTGGGGACTTAGAAAATTTTTCAACTTTTGTCAGACTTCCAGACAGGGGAGCGTGTCAGTGCGCGCATCCATCTCTTGCGCGATGAGTCCTTGATACTTAGTCGTTTTTGGCAAAAATTTCTGACTTTTTGAAAATTTCACAATTTTGTGAAAACTTCCACAAAATGAGGTTCTAGTATGTTAGAGGGCATCCCAGGAGGGCTCCAAAAGTGTGGGTAAAATATATATCCCACAGGGGGAAAATTGAAAAAAAGTTGAAAAAAAAAAAATTTTTGGGGACTTAAAAAATGTTTCACTTTTGTCAGACTTCCAGACAGGGGAGCGTGTCAGTGCGCGCATCC
>NW_027370746.1:0-33655 GCF_046119375.1 Phyllobates terribilis
TTGAAGAAGAGCCGGTTTATAATCCAAGTGAAGAAGGTTTCGATAATTCACCACCGTGGCATGAAGGTCATTCGTGATGGAATTGCGCATGAGATTTGGAAGAACAAGAGAGTTTGGTTGTAGTTATTGAAGTTGTTGAACTAGTTGAACTTCTAGAACTTCTTGAACTTCGTGCGTATGGTTGTAATAGATAACAATTGGATATGCATACTTTGTTTGTTTAAATTAATCCTATCAAGCCTGCCTATGGACAATGACAAAAAGTCTAATTTCTATTATCTGATCTTGATTCTCTCCTGATTCATCTCCTCAGTTCCTTCATTTCTTATCTAATTAGTTTGATTCCGTATGTCCCTTGAACTTTATTAAAGAAACAGGGCAAGTATTCAACCAACTGACCTGGCTCAGGTATGTACCCAAGCTCAATGAAGCTACCTTTCATATTATCACTAACACATTTGATCTGCACAATTCTCTCATCTCATCTGAAAGTAGAAGCTAATTCACAAGTTCCTGCAAACATAATTGCAAGGCCTGGTTTGAGGTAGATTATAAACCTTCTAATACCTCATCTCATAAACCCTTCTTATCCAAGTCCAATATAGAGCTACTTGAAATCAATCTCATAAACCCTACTTATATATAGAGCTACTTGAAATCAATCTCCTGGACTATCAAACTGTAAAAGTGCACATTCCTGCCTTGAACATTTGCACCTCAAATACACAAACTCATACTCTAAACAGCATTGACTTGAGAGGAGGCCCATACAACTTCTCTACATACTATAGCAGCTATATCATGAATGCGCCACAGTTTGCCAGGATGCGCCACAGTTTGCCGCGACATCATCTTCTCTTCCATAGAACCTGAACTCAAACATCCCTGTTTGGTTGTATCCTTGTCTTTTCCCAACATCATGTGCTGCCTTGAAATGGCACCACCCCTCCCCTCTGGCTGAAAAATGAACATTAACAGCAGAATCAAAAAAAATGTTACGAAATAGTACACTACTACATAAAGATGTACAATAAAAATAAGCTGACAAAACCAAAGACATTTTGAATGCAAGAAACACTTCAATGACAATGAATAAGTGCGAGAGAAGGATGTGCCATTAATCTCCACGAACAACCTAAAACTACAGTCCATTAATCTCCACGAACAAAAAACTACAGTCGCATTTTATGATCTCGGAAAGATTTAGGAATATAACATTTAGAAAGAATTCACTTATCGGTAACACCACACATGGGAGTTATTAAATTACCCAACTATATTCAACCCATAAAAGAACAAGCAAACTGAAAACTGGCACAAAGCGACAGAAAATATTAATTCCTACATACGTACCCGCATATCTGCTACTGGTGTTCAGATACGTTTGCTAAGAGCACTCCTTCCCTTGTCGTCCATTTTTGTGTCATTTGCTCTGGAGATTTCCTATGGGATTGTGCTCCTGCTGGATACCTCTATTCAGGAAACAATTTTAATCTGTTGTTGCAGAGCTCAAATGAATTAGCAGAAGAAAGAACTGTAGTCATGTGTCCAACTGATATGCATCACGGTTGAAGCTTGTAATAATTAAAATAGTGATCCCAATCCAAACACAATTGCTTCAACCTGAAAGTGGACAGACCTTCATCTTAAAAGGAAAAGATGATGCAGAAACAACCAGAGCATAATAGTACACATGTAATGTATGACTAGTTTCAACCATTATTTTACAAGGGCGATAACTAGGTAGACTTTTGGGCAGGATTGAAACAGAACCATAAGGTTATCAGATTGAGGTTTACAAATAGATATGCCATAAAATCTTATATCTATTCATAATCAAATTCCCCCATAATAGTGATCAGAATGCGACAGTCTCAAATAAGGAACTGGAACTAACCTTCTTATCGCTGGGATACTGAATGGATTTCAAGTGCATAGCTGCAGCAGATGAAGAACAGAAGATTTCCTCCTACACATTAAAAGACATAAACAACTGATCATAACTGTAAGGTCATCTACACAAGCACATATGATGATTAATTTGGGAGCACTGAAAGAATTATCCTCAGAGTGGCTTCCAGAAGAGAGCCCTTCTACTTCACTATCCAGCACAAAGAGAGAGCCTAAAAAACTAATGAAGTAGAAGCAGAAACCAAAATGTATGTTTACCTCTTCTTCTTCACTATCCAGCACAGCAGCATCCGCACTTCCCTTCAGAGCAAGTTGATTCTTCTTCTTCACTATCCAGCACAGCAACATCCCCACTTCACTATCCAACCCAAAGCCTCAGTTTAGCACGATTAGCAGTACAACTTGACAAGCATTATCAAATTCTCACCATATTAACAACCGTATTCAAATATAGAACAGAATTCGAACACAGAATTGGAACCCTAGAACAGAATTAGAACACAAGTGGAAGGGCCTTTGTCCACCATTGGAGGTACTTCGAGCTCGTCCTTCGTCCACCAACACATTCGAGGGAAGAACCCTAATTCGAACAAGGAAGAACCCTAATTCGAGGATTTCAAGGGACGAATAACCTCCATTAGAGCTCCTTCGAGCTTCGTCAATCATCCAGCAGTAATTTCGAAGGAACGAAGAACAATATACACATGTACAGAATTGAAGAACGGACAAGAGAGGGATGAAAAGCTAACCTGAATTGGACGAAAATCTAGAGGAAATTCGAACTCCCAGTAGGAAGAACAACAACAGTAGAGGAAATTCGAACTCAGAGAAAGAGTGGCATCGGTTCATTCGAACAAGGAAGAACCCTAATTCGATGATTTCAAGGGACGAATAACCTCCATTAGAGCTTCTTCGAGCTTCATCAATCGTCCAGCAGTAAATTCGAAGAATGAAGAACAATAACCAAATGTACAGAATTGAAGAACGGACAAGAGAGGGATGAAAAGCTAACCTGAATTGGACGAAAATCTAGAGGGAATTCGATGAGGAGGAACTCAGACAAGAGAAGGCAGATCGACAGCAGTAGAAGAACGAAGAGGAGGAACTCAGAGAAGAGATGGAAGATCGATTATTGAGTGGCATCGGGTTGTAATTCTTCGTATGTGACCAATAATACATGTAACAAAGATCACAATAATACCCCAAAGCTAGAATTCTCAGCTTTTTTTTTGGGTATTATTTGCTAGAATTTCAATCACAATAATACACGATAATACTTATATAATACACGTTATACCGAACGGGGTTTTAGAGAATTTTAATACACATAATACACGTGTCTGAAATAATACACATAATACCCGATAATACGCATGCCGAACGCACCCTAAATTAATCCCGATTCTAATCCATTCATGTTAACCAATTAATTACTTAATTGCAAGAAAATCCCACAATTTTACCTGAAATTCTCAATTAGCATCAACCCTTTCTCCAACACGGCCAAGGGTCCGTTCATTAAACATCCATTATCACTTATAATTATAATGTAGTTATTTGAAATAATGACTTTTCATGTTTTGAAATTCGTGCTGAAAAGTAATGAAAAATTCTCTAGAATATGCCATTATAATGACATTATAATGTGCAAGTGCTGAACGCCTTTTTTTTTTTCCTAAAAAATCTACTTATAAATGAAAATGACATTATAAGTGATTCAGGCGAACGGACTCCAAGACTGCCTACCACCTCTCCCAAAGGTTGCTGAACAATTCACCATATCATCAATAATATGCCTCACGCCACCAACTCGATTATCTGTGTCGGTCTTTGTTGGTGATTTTAGTGTCATCAATATATTTGAATAGTGATGTGATTTACTAGATACCAATGTGATTTCACGTTAAGCTCGGAAACAAGTTAGGGGAGTGCGGAGGGCACGCTTGTTGAGCTACGACTATCGATCGCGAATACGAAGCAGGGGTCAAGGGGGCGGATCCCCTTGCGGGGGTGGGGTCCCGCTCCCAGGTGAGCGGGCAGGGTGCGGGGCAGCGCCCTGACTTTTTCGGAAAAGGCATATTCTGTTAATTAACAGAATTTCTCGAAAAGGTATGATCCAGAGTCTGTTAATTAACCGAATTAACAGATTTAACCGTCCAACCGCCGCAACTGCCGTAACTGTTTCCGTTTGCTATCTCTATAAATAGAGGTCTTTGGTCTCACTTGCAACGTTACGAAACTTATACATTTTCTCTACGTTCAAGATCTGTTCTTTTGTACCTGGAAACAGATTGACCTTCTCAGATTATCCCAACAGAGATTTCGTGTAACCCGGACATTCTATAGGGTCGAAATGCTTTGTTCGGAAAGTGAATTAACACGATTCGTGCAAGTAGTCTGATAAGAGAAGATGGAATGGTAATTCTGTGTGTGTTGAATTAATAGAGGAAGTCCTCAATATATACAAGTGTGAACGAGATATCTTCTAGGAAGATATGATACTGAAATATAGAACAGAAGCTATATATTAGGAAATCAAGTAAATACATATTCTTTATTTCTAATATATCTCTAATACTCCTCCTCAAGTTGGAGCATGTAAGTCAGTAATGCCCAACTTGCATAGTAGATGCTGAAACTGTTGACGACCGAGGACTTTCGTGAACAAATCGGCCGGTTGATCTGTAGTAGAGATGTGAGAGGTAGTGACTATGCCTGCCTGAATAATGTCACGAACGAAATGCAAGTCGATCTCAATGTGTTTCGTACGTTCGTGGAAGACCGGATTGGCGGCTATGTGTAGGGCTGCTTGGCTATCACAAAATAGCCGCATAGATGATAGAAGGGATATGCCCATAGATGTGAGAAGAGACCGAATCCATAAGAGCTCGCTGCAACAGGCTGCCATAGAGCGATACTCGGCTTCTGCCGACGAACGCGATACCGTCATCTGTTTCTTGGTTTTCCAGGAGACGGGAGATGAACCAAGCTTGATGAAGTATCCTGTAAGAGACCTCCTGGATATCGGGCACGCAGCCCAGTCGGAGTCGCAATAGGCCAGAATCTCGAGGTTACTGGATGCCGAGAAGAAAAGACCCTGGCCAGGATGACTTTTGATGTAGTTCAGGAGACGAATAGCTGCGCCCCAATGTGTCTCACGCGGATGCTGCATAAACTGCGCGAGAATATGGACTGAATATGACAATTCGGGCCTAGTGATTGTCAAATAAATCAAACGACCTACAAGGCGTCGGTATCTTTCCGGATCGTTGAACAACGGACTGTCATCCTTAGCAAGGTTATGATTTTGTTCCATCGGGAACTCTGATGGCTTAGCACCCAAACGTCCAGTTTCCGAAAGAATATCGAGGGCGTACTTACGCTGACATAACATAATACCAGCCTTAGTGCGAGCTATTTCGATCCCGAGAAAGTATTTTAGAGCACCCAAATCTTTCATATGGAAGCAAGTACTCAAATAACGCTTGAACTGGCCAATAGAAGTCGAGTCATTACCGGCTATGATAAGATCGTCCACGTAAATTAAGACATGTAAGACGATACCGGGTCGAAGCATTGTGAACAAAGAATAGTCCGCCGAGCTTTGCGTGAAACCAAAAGTACGAAGTGCTGTGGATAGTTTGTCAAACCAATTTCTCGGTGCTTGTCGTAAGCCATAGAGAGATTTGCGGAGATGACACACCTGACCGGGTCGAACTCCTTCTAAACCCGGCGGCGGACGCATATAGACCTCCTCACTAAGATTGCCATGTAAAAACGCGTTGTATACGTCCATTTGGTGCAGCTCATAATCACGACTAGCCGCTATTGCCAGGAAAAGACGAACGGTGGTCATCTTGGCAACCGGAGCAAACGTTTCGGTGAAGTCCGTTCCTTCAACTTGTCTGTTACCGAGTACGACCAACCGAGCTTTATACCTCTCAATAGAGCCGTCAGATTTGTACTTGATTCGATACACCCACTTACATCCGATAGGACGTTTATTCGCCGGAACGGTCGTTAGGGACCATGTTTGGTTTCGGGCGAGAGCGTCGAGTTCAACTTGCATAGCTTCCCTCCAATGCTTATGTTTTACTGCGTCGTAATACGAGGATGGCTCTTGATGAGAGGTTATTGCTGCAAGAAAACCGACATACGGAGCAGAGAATTTGTCAGTAGATAAAACAGAGCCAAGGTCGTATGGATTACCTGAGGGCGGTGATTGCAGGCGAGGCGTGGAGGAGGTGGGGAGGGGTTTTATTGCATTCTGAGCAGCGCAGTAGTAGTCCTGAAGATACCGTGGAGGATGACGTGTACGTGGTCCTAGGGGAGGAGAAGCCGGACCAACAGGCAGTGGAGGGCTATCGGGCAAGTCATCGGAATCAGAGACGCGAACAGCAGAATCCGAGCTGGGCACAACAGGGGCTGAATTCTTCCTGACAGATAACGGATCTGTGTGGATGTCGGAGTCTTCGTAAACAGCCGGTGACGACACCGAAATAGCCTGAGCTGGTGGTCGATCCGCAGGAGAACTGAACGGAAAAACCGTCTCGTAAAAGTGTACATCCCGAGATACGAAAAATTGCCGAGTGTCCAGATCATATAATCTCCAACCGCGCTGTGTTAAAGGATAACCTACAAATATGCAACGGCGGCCACGTGCATCGAACTTGTCGGTAGGCTTAGGAAGGACCGATGCGAAACAGAGACAGCCGAAAACTCTGAAATCTGCATAAGGTGGTGGTGAGCCGGATAACATCTCATGTGGGGATTGTCGCCCAAGAGGGGAGTCGGAGTCATATTGATGAGATATACTGCTGCTTGGAGACATTCACCCAAAAGTACATAGGCAGATGTGCTTGGAAACGTAAAGTACGAGCCACGTTTAATAAATGGCGGTGCTTACGTTCTACACGACCGTTTTGCTGGGGTGTGTAGACGCAAGACCGTTCAAATAGGATGCCATGTTCCGCAAATTAAGAAGCAAGAGTAGTGAATTCAGTACCGTTATCAGCACGAATACGGCGGACTGGAACATTGTACTGCGTTCGGACTAGGGCGATGAAATCGCGAACCAGACTTGATACCTTGGCTTTGGAGCTGAAGAGACGAACCCATACATGCCTGGAGTAGTCATCAACAATTGTGAGAAAATAAGACGAGCCTGTAGATGAAGGCGAGCGATACGGGCCCCAAACATCTAAGTGAAGTAATTCAAACATAGAGGCAGCTTTATTATTACTTAAAGAGAAGGAACAACGAATCGTTTTCCCTTTATTACAAGCAAAACAAGGTTGAATAGACTCGAAACAAGACTTTTTCAATTTCAAACTACTAATAGAAGAAATAACAGATGCTGACGGATGCCCGAAGCGGCGATGCCATAACTGCGCGGCCTCAGCAACCGAACTTGATAAAGACTGAACTGAAGCTGCGATAGAAGGTGAAGAGAGTCGACGAGAAGAGAGCCGACGAAGCCAGTAAACCCCTCCTTTTTCCTCACCCACGCCAATCACCGTCCTCGTATTGTAATCCTGTAAAACACAATAAGCAGGAGAAAGCATGATTAGACATTGTAGAGCACGTGATAACTTTGCAGCAGATAGCAGATTGCATTTAAGGTTCGGAATATATAGCACATGAGATAATTTGATATCTTCAAACATAGTACGGCCAGCTGAATTAGCATGAGTAAGTGCCCCATTTGGTAAAACAATTGGAACTGGAGAGATCGATCGTAAATCAGTAACTATTCGCCGGTCGCCCGTCATATGAAAGGACGCGCCGGAGTCAAGTATCCAGGGGAGAAAGTCATCACCTGAGGTCGTATCGGTGGTGCTTGAAGAAGGTGCAAGACTTTGAAATAAACTCACAACAGAGGACCATTGATCAGATGTAAGAGTTGGACCAAATTGAGTCTGATCAGCCCCTGTAGGACGTGTGACAGCAGCACTGATCCCCGGAGAAGTCGCCTGTGCAGAATGCGCAAGAGCCGGAGCGGAAGGTTGAGGTCTGCCAGTACCGGATTGAGCAGCTTTGCGACGAGCAGCCCGTCGTTCCTGCATCCATTCAGGGACACCATGGACCTTGAAACAAGTAGAAATATCATGACCCATATTACCGCAGTGAGAACATTGCAGCGTTTTACGATCGACATGAGAGCTATGTGTCGAGGTAGGGGTCGAAGGAGTGAGCCGTCTGGCAGCAAGAGCGACGGCATCAATATTGGCTTCACGGCCGAGGACGACATTTCGAAGACGCTCCTCCTGGACGAGCAAAGCATAGATTTTGTTCATGTCCGGCATCGAATCTTGAGCAATGATTGTCGAGCGAAGCGTGCCGAAGACGCCATCGTCGAGGCCAATGAGAAACTGATGTATCATCTCCCGATTTTGTATAGCCTGGAATTTAGAGGCAAGAGGGCAAGTACAACCACCACAATCACAAGTAGGAGGGGGAGAGTAAGATACCAGTTCTTCTCGGATTTTCTCGAAAGAGCCGAAGTAGACAGAGATAGGACGACCATTTTAACGACATTGAACCAGGTCTGATCGCAGTTGAAGTTGGCGAGGGCCGTTGCCGACAGAGAATCTGGTACGGATCGTTTCCCATAGGTAAGCGACATCCTCAGTGTAAGGAATCGACGAACGAATGGCTGGATCGATAGTTTGAGTGATCCACCCGATGAGCATGGAGTTCACCATGTGCCAGTCGTCTAGTTCCGAGGTGCCTTCAGCGGGACGCGGGATTTGGCCATCGACAAATTTGATTTTGCGTTTGGCCTTGAGGGCGTTCCGGAGGCCGACGAACCATTCTTGATAGTTTTCTCCTTTGAGGCTGATGGAGCAGATGGTGAGGCCCGGATGATCCGACGGATGAAGATAGTATGGGAATGTAAAAATCTTGCATAGGTCGAAGAGGGGTATTGGTGTTTGCAATGGGCGGGATGATGGTGTTGGTTGCATCGTCCTGATTGGCAGCCATGGCAAAGGCAGGGGAGACGCGGAAGACAGTGGTAGTGGGTAAAAAAAATTAGGGTTTAAGATTGGCTCTAGATACCATGATAAGAGAAGATGGAATGGTAATTCTCTGTGTGTTGGATTAATAGAGGAAGTCCTCAATATATACAAGTGTGAACGAGATATCTTCTAGGAAGATATGATACTGAAATATAGAACAGAAGCTATATATTAGGAAATCAAGTAAATACATATTATTTATTTCTTAAATTTCTCTAATATAGTCCAAAATTACCACACCCTCAAAACTAACCGTCTCTACTCTAAATTAGTGCCACCAGAGTTGTCATCTCACCTCTATGTCATCCTCGTCGCTAGCATAGGACGTTGATTTTTGTGGGGGTGAATGGAGAGGGAATAAAAGAAGTGATGAAGCACGTAGAATATGAACTATACTTATTTTACCGAGGAATATTTGTGTCCGTGTTTTAAAGAAATTTACTGCTGTTTACAACCAAATGAATCTGTTCAGGTCCAATGACAAAATGGATATATACTCACTTTAAAAGTAGAAAGATGCATATATGTTGTTGTAACAACTTTACAATTACAATACATCAATGACGCTTGTAAAACATTCAGAAATTTACCTTCGTTTTCCCTGAACCATATTTTTTAAAACTATAGTAAATAAGTACTTATAATTACATCGGTTATAACATCAACCCTGGTAAAAGTACTACTCCATCCATCTGTCCCTTTATAAAGATCTCATTTACCTAATCCGGCGTTTCAAAATATAAGTCTCATTTGCTATTTTTAGAATTTTTTTAAACCCAAAATTTACTTTCCCAATATACATTTACATATCCCAACACACTTTTACACACCATATCTCTTCATTAAATTACCCCCTTTTCTTCTTCTCTCCATCTCTCTCCTCTAATCATTACAATTTTCACTTTTCTCTCGCTTATTTGATTTCTTCTTTACAATTCTTTAAATTGTCTAGAAAATATTAAATGAGATCTTTAAATGGGGACGGAGGGAGTACATGATTACATCAATTGTGCATACAGCCGTGGTAATTGTGCAACTAATGGAAAATTACCATGATGATATGCAGAACCATAGTAATATTACAATATCCAAAACTCCTTTTTCTACCAAACACTAGTGAACCAGAGTAAAATATGTGATAAATCATTATGGTTTATTACAGCTTGTCAAACTAAGTTGAAACCTGAGTAAAATGGCCAATACATTTACTACGATTATTGGAGCAACTGTAGAAAAAACGTTTACTGACTTAGAATACTATGGTTTTTTTTTAAAATCGAATTAAATAACCTATATATTTAGTATGATTATTTGAGATACCGTGGTAAATATGCTAAAATTATATATTTAGCAGGACATAAACAGAACCGTAGTAAATCAAAGTAGTAAAAGGCTATTTTTGTAAAGTACTTTCCAATCAAGAAGGGCCATTACGACTATTGAGCAAGGACACGACGAGACGCTCTATGAATGCAAAGAGCGTCTCAATAGATTGATTGCTAGGTGCCCCTATCATCAGATGCCAGAGTACAATCTAGACAAGAGTCGTGATCTATTCGACGTTGTTTGTGGAGGTAGCTCCCTCAACAAGACTTCAGAACATGCCATTAGGAACTTCAATGAGATTTCTGAAGGAGCTAGGCAGATTGTGAGGTCGTCTCTTCAAGAAGGGTGGTAAATGATGTTAACCCTTCTAATCCTTTTCAAGTCTCGGATGATATGGATGATTTGAAGGAGATGGTGAAGAGATTGGCCTTGAAAGGTACACCACAATGACTTAAGACTTGTGGTATATGCCGTGATCCTCTTCAACCTACAGACACCTGCACACAGTTACAAGATGACGTTGTTAAAGTTAATTTAGTTGGGAACTAGTGTCCTCCCCTCCCCCACATTGATCTACACTCGAAATCTTACAATCCTTCCAGTGTGGAGAGACCATCCTAACTTTAGATGGAGAGACCTACAAGCTCCATGGAAACGGAGGCCATACGATCCTAGGACACCAACACCGAAAGAGAATAGGCCTACTATAGAACATTTGAGAACATGCGCGTAACTATTTTATTTAAGCCACGTCCTCCATTAGAGAATAGGTCTACTACAAAATATTTGAAAACGTGCGTGTAACTACTTTAATGGACATGCCATCCATGTCCTACATCTGAGAACGTGCATGTAACTAATTTATTTAAGCAATTATGACTTCATCTTCTAACCACCAAAAAACGTATGTCATGGCCTTGTAACTATTGGTAATCGACATGGTAAGTTCCCTGACAAGTAACTGTTATGTGGAGAAGTTGTAACCGCTTGGTAACTTCCATAGCTGTCATGTAACTTTCACAACTGTATTTTAGGAGTTTCTGAAATCCTATATAAAGGGTTCTAGTTTTGACATAGTTGTTGGGTACATTGACCAAACTTGATCTCTCATATACAAAGCCGAAAAGCATAAACAGATTCTCTATAGTTCGATCCTCATCAAAAGCCTTGATTTGTATCTTTTGGTTTGTCTTATCTCACATCAAATTTCATGGTTTCCCTAACACTTTATGAGGGATGAAGTATTGATTTTGATTGTTGGTTGTCCCATTGATTACTAAGAATATTGATTTTGATTGATAGTGGTCCCTTCATCATAGCACCAAAATTACAAATAATTTCATATAATTTAATAAACTCCCAAAATGTAGTTATAGAAGTCTATGGTTAGCCTTAGAGGTTGTGGATACCCATTGCCATAAAGCAGTTGTAGATACCTATTTCTATAAAGCCTAAAATTTCTCTCGTGCTACTACGAGGTTGTTTGGTATAAATCTGGAATCGGATTGGAATCAGGAATCAGATTGGAACTAGAAATCAAGTTGAGAAGGTTTGGGTTATAAGAGTTCCATGTCATAATATTGAGAATTTAGAATCAAATAACAAAAGATATTGTATTACTTACTAATTAAGTAATTTGTGAATATCCAACAACCATACTATACATTACCACATCATTTCCTTGACGAAATACACACTAACCAATGTCCAAAGTTCCATTGCATATCAAGAAGATACAACACATTGTACCATTGTTGGATGTTAAAACTGTTGGTTTGATCTAGAGTGTGGAACTAGCTAGCTCAAACATTTCACTTATTTTGATGATGATAAATATAAGTATTTGATGTCCATTGTGTGTGATAAGATTTCCAGAAATAGATCGAGGAGTTAGGAGAGTAGCTTTGACACAAGCGGAATAGTATGTGGAGACTAGCTTTAGGCCTAGCGGGGAAAGTGAGTCTCGCCAAGGCAGTGTTGAAGAAATAAAGAAAAGTAAATAAAGACCTTGAGTTGTGAAGACGGAAGGACTAGGTAAAGCGAAGGAGAGTCGTTGCGAGCTACTGGATCACGCTTCAAACTCAGAGAGAGTGTACAAGTAATCAAGTGCCAAGAAGTGAGTTCTACCAAGGAATCCTACACCAGCGCATAGTGAATTCGAGCGTAGTGAAGGGAAAGCCGAGAAGCTAAGTATAGGGGATAAAAGAATTTCTACCTATGAATAGTGATGAACAGGGATCGCCAAGCTGGCGAATGAAGAAGGCATTGAGGGTGTGGAGAGGATTGCCAACGTGGACAAAATGGTTACTTAAGAGAAGAAGCACAAAAACATGTGGGATCGTTGATGCGCTCCAGGGAAAGGATCGATCACACGGATTGCCAGAGTGGACTTCTTCATTGCCATAGATTATATATTTGCTTTACTTTGAGGATAAGTTTAGGAATGCTATAAATATGTGCAATAGGTGATGTTAGGCGCACGAGCTGAGAAGAGCAAAAGAGAGCTAAAGGCTTTAGGAGAGAAAGCTAGAGAGCTAAGTGCTTAGGCAAACCTCGCTTGCCGAGAGGAGAAAGCAAGAGCGAATTGGAAAGAGTGTTAGCTAGAGGAAAGCTACTATTTTCCTAGGTCGCGTGAGGTTATAGTTTTATCTAAATCATCTTGAGAGTGGAAAAGATTACTTGTACTGAGCTGAATGCAGATTGTGTTGAGAGAGAGTGTTACGAAGTGTTATAATTACTCTTGATTAATTTAATCTATTAGTGGTGAGTTTTATCCCGAGCATAATAGAAGCTTATGGTTCTCACCTTGGAAAATCCTTGCATTTAAGCCGAACTTATCATCTAACAATCTTAAGTTCAAAGTATTGTAGCTAATCTCCCCTTCCGCAACTCTAACACACTATCTTACTAGCTTGTTGTACTAACTTGGAGATTACACTAGCTTAAACGTGTTTTCAACTTCCTTATCTTTAAAACACTTAAGAGAGTTGATCGAGCTACTATTTTATAAGAGCTATTCGATTTAAGATACTTGATACGATCCATATCATGTGCGTTTTCATAAAACCTACAATTGGTATCAGAGCTTTGGACGCTCATTTTCTACTCTTTTATAAGAGCTAGTCGATTTAAGCTACTTGATTCCTACTCTATAGTCTGAATCATGGGCAACGATAAAAAAGTTTTCAACCTAGGAATCTCTTTGGCTAACCCTCATATCTTAGGTGAGGGTGAACTAGAATGGTGGATCACTATGAATAGGAATTATATCCAACAAACTAACTATCAATGTTGGAGGATTATTGACAAAGGTGAAGAAACACTCAAGGATGAAACGGACACATACAAACGGGGACCAACAGAGTATGCTACGCTAGAGAAGAATGTAAAGGCGAAGCAAATCATATTAAATGCTCTCTCTCGAAGGACATTGACAAAATCATGTCACTACCCACAACGAACTCATGTGAAACGCTATCATAGACATGCACAACGGTAGTGAAGATATGAAGAACAATCGTCGATCGAGCTCCAAAGGGACTTCCATTCGTTTAAGATGGGTGAAAGCGAATCTGTTTCGGACTATCATTACATGTTCCAGGTTCTATGTGACAAGATGTCCTCCGCATGACTGAAGGTACAACTCTGGGAACTCTCTTTACCTTTTATCCGTGGTGTTAACCCAAAATTTGATACAACTAAATGAATTATGCTAATGAAAAAAGAGACAAAAGAGTTGCATGTATCTGTACTTGCTGGAAAATTTATAATACAGGAAATTAAGGACCAAAAAAAGTCACTAGCATCCAAAGAATCCCAAGGAATGGAAATCAAGCTCACCCGCGTGCTTCAAAAGATGGACGAAGAAGATGAATATGACCATGAAGAAGACCGGGAAGTCGCAATGATGACGAAGCTCGTCAGAAAGTTCTTCAAGAAGCATAGTGGCTTTCAACGCAAAGACTATATGCCACACGACCCAAGGATATCACATGTTACAATTGGAATGGCAAAGGGCATATGGCCAAGGACTGCACAAGTGCAAAGGTGGACTCTAAGAACGAACCAAGTGGATCTGAAACACCACCTAGAAAGACCTTTGTTACCTTAGGGGGCAATTTGGATGATGAGCTCGATGTTGGAGAAGCGCCAAATAAGTGCTTATTCATCACCGAAGCTCCCGTGCCTGAGCCTAATTTTGAGGTAAGTCTTCTTGAACTTAAACTCTCCTCTACAGCCCATCTCTATGAATCGGAGAGTGTAATTGATCAAGCAAATCTATCTGAAGAAAAACTTGATTTGAGCGATTGCTCACAGTCTGTTATGACTATATCTGAGGTAGAGCTCGACCAAGTGAGTCTTGAGAAAGACAAGCTTGACCAGAGTGAGTCATCTAAGACTCAGTGTGTACGTACCAGGCCCTCAAAATCTAAGCACGAACAAGATAAATCACAATGAGGAATGCCTTTCAAAGGTAAGCCTCACCAAGTGATAGTTATGAACAATGACATCTATTACGAGCGAGTTCCTAGAACTATGAAGATGAAAGTTCTACCTTCCAATTCTGGAATCGCGAGCTCTAACATTCCTAAGAAGTCAACGCTTCATTGGAAACAAAAAGATTGATCTTATCTTGCAGGTTGGAATGCAGAGTAGAAGGAATAGAGTCATATCTTAAGCTACTCTCATTTCACAAATAAGGAGGGGTTTTCTATCTTCTTCAGGGCTGAACCAAAGAAATCAAGCATGCGCTTCAATGAATAATAAACATCTCTTTCATTCTTATCTTACGGGAGGTGTACATCTATGTGGTAAAAATTAGCTTTAATCAAAGCGAGTCTCATTCATGGAACAACTACATATATAATTTTAAGCGAGACTCAGATATGTTCAAGCGAGTCTTTGAGGACTTCAAGCGATTCTTTATTTAACTCGCTAAACTATATCTTATACTTCCAGAAGAGCAAATGGCAACACCATATGTTTTCTAAGGCGCTTTGCTTGGATATCTTTCTACGCCTTGGGCTTCTGCTGTTTTTTCTATCTTATCTTATTAGCTGAAGTAAGATATGTGCTGTAAGTTTCTCCCATTCTCTGACTATGAATTAATGCAGTTTAATTCTGCTTTGGGAAGTTTAGTTAGATTGTGCTTCTTGCTTGCTTGCTTTTCATGCTTATATATTTCATAAGTCAATCTAGCTAAGGTAGTATATTGCACTTAAGCTATTGATTATAGTTTTGGCAAACTGCATGCTCTTCTTATGTGCCACAAATAGAGAATGGTGATCGTCTTCTTGCCTTATTACATGCCCTAAGAAATTATCCATTCCTACGGTGTCCCTTGCCTAACATTAATTTAATGCTTCCTTATTTCCTCGATAAACTCCCAATAGGAAGTATTCATTTTTGTGTAAAAGCCAGTTACCCTCTTATGCACATACATTATATATTCATTATATGCTGAGTGTGAGTGTGTTATGTCCCTACTTGTGAAATGTGCATTTCCCGTTAATCTTTTACGTGCTTAAATGATATAATGGGTGCATATATACACTTGCCTTACACTCCTAGCATGATCAAGCGCTTGTGCAAGAGTAGCTTCAGAGGTAGACTAAGTCGCTTTTGGGGTTTGCTTTACGAAGGTTGCTTAATGAGGAAGGTAATCTATTTCGGCTCTGAAAAGTGAGGTCTAGACAATTAGACCAATGATCTAGCATAAATAGATTCAGTAAGGCTACATGGCTCAGTAATCCAGTATAAGTGGATTCAGAAAAGCCACACACAGACTTTACAACGCATCAAAGTAGCTGCCAGCGCATATCTTGTAGCCGTTACATCGAGTATTTTGTAGTGCCATATGTCACTCAGTAAAGTGCTTCTCAGAAGAGCAAGTATGCATGTATCCGTTGTAAAGCTTTAGAGATTATAGTCGTTGAGATATAGCCGTTGCAGATCTATCCATTGAGAGTTAGCCGTTGCGAGATTACAACAATTTGATTTGATGGTGAAATCTTACAGAGGAAGGAAGAGCTCCACTATATAAACATGGATATAGATTCATAATTACCTTTACCGTGTTCATTATCTCCCTCCTCTGTGTGCTCATTATTATCACCACTCGCTACCATTCGCTCTCTCTCATTAATACTCGCTCTCACATCATAACCTCCTAAAAAAGCCCCAACCTCTTAACCCCCAAAAATATAAAGCTCCTCAAGACTAAAATGGCCGATAAATCCCCTTTAGCAAGTCTCTTCAAGGAAGAGCTTCTCGAAAATCTCTACCACAACAGGACCATCGACCTTGAAGAGATTGCTCAAATCCGTCTAGAGTCCATAACTCCTCCGCCGACAACACCGAAAGCCCCGACGTCTGGATCTCTGTCTTCCAAGACTCCAGACACTCCAGCTAATCAAGAGCGATTCTCTCCTGAGGTCGCTGCAGACACAACCATTGAACAGGGTAAAGAGCTTGTGCCGATTGATGATCTGACCATCACCTCCGTCGCCAACATCCTGTAAATCTGGCGAACGTCGAGTCAGAGGTGTTCACTACTCTGACTAAGGCAGTTAAAGGTGAACCGCTCCTTCTTACATCTTCCTCTAACCCTAAATCTCTTGCTGCTTCATTCAGAGATGAGGATGATGAAGAGTTTTCTCTGGTCCATCATAAATTGTTCAAGGACGCAAAGAGCGCGTCTAAGGCTACCGGTAAACGCAAGCTTGAAGAGATTGAGGAAGAAGAGCTTCTTATAGAAGAAGAGAGTGAAGATTCAACACCTCCTAAGCCAGTTTAGTAAGAAAAAAGTTGAAATATAAGAAGAAACTGAAGAAAGAAGCCACGACAGTTCACTAAGAGTTTCCTCCCATCTCTGGTGGAATTTCCAGCGAGACATACTCGCTCCTCTGATTGTGCCGCCAGAGATTCTTAAAGATATTGAAGGTGCATCTAGCTCAGATAGGTTCAGATATTTGCTAAAGATGCAGAATTGTGATAAGCTTGAGACAAAGGTAAGAAAAGCTGATCTAGACCTCGTTCGACAATTCTATTCTCGCTGTTCCAGTAAGTCTTCTTCTTCTGGCAAACCGTCTTCAATCAATTTTATATGGATGAACAATGCTGAAGAAAGTTTCAAGGTTAGAGACCTGGCAAAGGCTATAGGTCAAGATCCCGGTCCAGACGACTCTCTGGTTGGTTTTGGTCACTTACACAAGAAAAATTGGCCATCTGGTTCAACAACGATCAAAGAAGCGGTAATTGGAAGGAATGTCCCTGCCACGTTAAAGACTGATCACCTCTTAGCATCAAAGAAACTCCTCCACCATTTTATCATAAAAAACATTACACATAGAAACACCAACCTTGACCACGTGACTATATCAGACTGTTGTGTAATGGCAGCATGCTTGAATAGGGAGCTGATCAACACCGCCAACTCATGTATTCTCATATGGTTGTCAGCCGAGGACACCACGGTAGCCCTCTCCCGTTTCCACACATAATAGCGCGCATGTTGAAGGCAGAAGGTCTTTACAAGCCTACTAGCGAGACCAGCTTCAACAATGTGCTTACTTTTGAAAAGGTTACCAAGCTCGTTTCCAAGCCCCCAAGCTACTCTCGCTTGCCGTCAGCTCATCTCACACTCAGTCCAGAGAGCTAGTCACACCAGCTGCCAGCGAGTCTCAGTCCTTAGTTGTTTAAGCTATTTAGAATTTATGCACGACAGTTTAGAAGCGACTCTTAGAGATCATAACACAACTACAACTTATGAGAGAGCGCCAAGAGGAACAAGCGAATATTCTTCAGACTTTGGTGTCTCTTGTACGAAAGTGTGATTCCTAGGGTGTCAAAAGTTTGTGTGTTTTATGTGCTTTTCTGTATTGTTTTTGCTTGCTATCTGATTAACTCGTAATCTTAGGAACTCCCCGCTCTAAAAGGTGTAAGGACTATCATGATAATATAGTGTGCTTTTTGCTTCTATAAACTTGTGCTTTTTGCATGGTTACACCTTACTTTCTGCGCTGAATGACTTAATTTGCTTGAATACTGAGTTAAGCTTGTTTCCCTTTCCACTTTAGTTCCCTTTGCATGAATTACACTTGCATCTTTTTGATAATGTCAAAAGGGGGAAGTAAACAAGTACATACCTTATTCAACTAAGGGGGGAGATTTTAGACCTACTTGGTCTAAGGCGAACAAAGGCAGACTTGCTAAGTTTTTTTAGCAAGATTTTGAGCTATTTGTTATATTTAAAAGTATTCGATTAAGGTTCATTGCATATCTTAAGCTTAACTGAGTACGTTTTGAAATATTATGTGCTTTATTGTTTCAGTGTTTGTCATCATCAAAAAGGGGGGAATTGTTGGTTTGAGCAAGAGTGTGGAACTAGCTAGCTTAAATATTCCGTTTGTTTTGATGATGATAAACATAAATATTTGATATCCATTGTGTGTGATAAGCTTTCCAGGAATAGCTCAAGGAGTTAGGAGAGTAGCTTTGACACAAGTGGACTGACTTAGTCCATGTGGAGACTAGCTTTACGCCTAGCGGGGAAAGCGAGTCTCGCCACGACAGTGTTGAAGAAATAAAGACCCAAGTGATGAGTTATGAATACGGAAGGACTAGCTAAAGCGAAGGAGAGTCACTGCGAGCTACTGGATTGCGCTTCAAACTGAGAGAGATTGTATAAGTAATCAAGTTCCAAGAAGTGAGTTCTACCAAGGAATCCTACACCAGCGAGTAGTGAATTCGAGCGTAGTGAAGGGAAGGCCGAGAAGATAAGGATAGGGGATAAAGGAATTTCTACCTATGGATAGTGATGAACGGGGATCGCCAAGCTGGACGAATGAAGGAAGCGCTGAGGGTGTGGAGAGGATTGCCAACGTAGACAAAATGGTTATTCAAGAGAAGAAGCACAAAACGCGTGGGATCGTTGATGCGCTCCAGGGAAAGGATCGATCACACGGATCGCCAGCATAGACTTCTTCATTGTCATAGATTGTAGATTTGCTTTACTTGGATGATAAGTTTAGGAGTGCTATAAATATGTGCAAAAGGTGATGTTAGGCTCACGAGTTGAGAAGAGAAAAAGAGAGCTAAAGGCTTTAGGAGAGAAAGCTAGAGAGCTGAGTGCTTAGGCAAACCTCGCTTGTTGAGAGGAGAAAGCAAGAGCGAATTGGAAAGAGTGTTATCTAGAGGAAAACTACTCTTTGCCAAGGTCGCGTGAGGTTATAGTGTTGTCTAAATCATCTTAAGAGTGAAAAGGATTACTTGTACTGAGCTGATTGCAGATTGTGTTGAGAGAGAGTGTTATGAAGTGTTGTAATTACTCTTGATTAATATAATCTATTAGTGGTGAGTTTTATCCCGAGCTTAGTAGAAGCTTAGGGTTCTCACCTTGGAAAATCATTGCATTTGAGCCGAACTTATCATCTAACAATCTTAAGTTCAAAGTATTGTAGATAATCTCCCCTTTTGCAACTCTAACACACTAGCTTAGTAACTTGTTGTGTTTAACTAGGAGATTAGACTAGCTTAAACGTGTTTTCAACTTTCTTATCTTTAAAACACTTAAGAGAGTTGATCGAGCTACTATTTTATAAGAGGTAGTCGACTTAAACTACTTGATATGATCCATATCACGTGAGTTTTCATAAAACCTACAAAGATGTTTTTAGAAATACCCAAAATGTACACCATAAATGATGAATGTTTGCCACATTTATATAGTTTTCATGATTAGTTATATGAGAAAACACACTAACACGGGAGCTTCATTCATCCTCCAGAGCATCAGATATGACAACTAATTTCTCTCATCATTTGAACTAGGATAAAATGCATCCATTATGCTTGTAGTTTCACCTGTTACTTTAGAAACCTTGATTTCTTGAGATAAGTATATTCCTGGTGGTAATCCAATCTACATTTAGCAATTTTCTCTTAATTTCTATTTCCGTTATCTCGTGTGTTTGAGCAGTAATCCAATCTACATTTACCACTTGCCATTTTCTCAAGATTAGAATTCATATTATTTATTGCCCCTGCGCATTCGACACATAATACTACCAAATCATATATAAGCATGGTATTATATTTTCAAGAAAACTTAACTACATATAAGCTCACTAGTAGTTTTTACTAAAAAGAAATAAACTAGAGAAATATTACACATGTACATTTCATAAATAAATTACTACCAGTCACATGTAAACATGGCATTGTAAAGGAAAATTTAACTTCATTGAAGCTTACTAGTTAATCATACTGAACAAGATGTAAAGTAGAAAAATCATATACTCTTAGTACTAAAAACAAATTTCAACCACCTTGAAAAATAAATACATCTAAATGCATCACACATTTTGTTCATAATAGTCAAATCTATGATCTCTTCTTTAGTGGTTTTTTGACGAGGTCAAATGGTCATTACGCCTGTCAAAGTAATATTTATACCTCACTAACACCTCCACAAGTAGAGTCGTAAGCAAGTGTCGATCCCTCGAAGAGTCAAGTAATCAATTTTTGTTTATTTAATTCAGCTAACTTGAAATAACAAAAAAGGAGGAAAAGATGGCGTAACTGACTAATCTAAACTAATAAAGAAAAAAGTTATCCTAATCCTTATTCTTTATTAGTTAAAACAAAAAAAAGTTGGTTCATATTTATTTTCCATATTTTCTTTATGGAGAAGATGGTGTAACTTGAACCAACTTTCATTTCTATCAATATATTCAATGTGCTTCTATTTCTTCCTTGCTCCAAAATCTCTTGGTCGGGAGGAATAGGTCAATTAGAGGAATTAATTAAATAATTCTCTAATAAACAAACTCCGTTAACATCAATATCAATATGCTATTCCTTTCCATGATCATTCATATTTATTCTCCATCTATGAGACGGTGCAAGGTTTAACCGTATGTGGGCCGTGAGCGCATCGAACCTTGATCCAAGTAAGTAGAGAGATTCAAACACGGTCCGATAGTACGTCTTTACTTGCTGTCCAGTATTTTCCTATCAACGAGTCCAGTTCGAGTGAATCGTTGATGGCTCAAACGACGTCGGACTGAGACAAGATCAGCGCCCATTGACTCATTACGGTGAAAGGCTTAACCGTATGTGTAACGTGAGCATATCGAACCTTGATCCCGGCTAGTAGAGAGATCCGAACCTGTTCCGATAATGCGTCTTTACTTTCTGTCCTGAATTTTCATATCATCGAGTCCAGTTCGAGCAAATCGTTGGGATCAAATGACGTTGGATCGAGACAAGATCAACATCCATGGGCTCATGATGGTGCATGATTTAGCCATATGTGGTCCATGAGTGCATCGAACCTCGACCCAGGTCAAAATAATTGCTCGAATATGGTCTTTCATTACTTGTTATCCAGATATCGTCTATCATTTACCCTATTTTGAGTGGCTTATTAGAGGCTCGAACGACTTCAGAATAGAGAAAGTTCAGCGCCTATGGACTCACGACGGTGCAAAGTTTCACTGTATGTGGGTCGAGAACGCACAAAACCTTAATCTTGGTTAGGAGAGTGGCTCGAATGTGAGATAGCGAGTCAAATTTTTACCTTTTCCAGAAATATGAATTTTTTCGAGACTACTTTGAGGTTCAAGTCATTGGCCGAATGAGGTCGTGTTGGGACAAGATCAACAACATTAGACTTGTGGAGCTGCTAGGTTCCTCCCAGAGCGGATCACGGATGCAAATCTCCTCCACCGACACCAGAAAGGCAACACAAATATAGCCTAAGAGAGCTAAATTTTCTATCATTTTTAATATAATGCATACTGTGAGTGCTTTTGACATGTATTAAGTATCATGGAAGGCTAGATATAATTAGGATTGAGCAATTTGTTAAAATTATCAGTCCAATTATCCATACACCTTAATTATTAAGCATGAGTATGTCGTTAGATGATCGATATGACATCTTTGATAATAATAGGTACAAATTACAGGAAATCTGATACAAAATGGCTATAGGTCACCGTGCCATGTAGCATGAGAGCAGGTTGCAATCACTTTGTTTCTAACAGTTCATTAGACACAGATTAAGAAGCATGTAACAACGAGATCCACTCGGTTGAGCCATATATTATGGTGGCTCGACTACAAAGTAATACCCTTCGGTTTTGAAAACGCCAGGACAACCCTCTAGAGAATGATCATGTCATTGTTTTTGAGTCTGTTTGGGGACAGGATCGAGGCCTACATTGGCGACATGGTTGTGAAGAACAAACTGCAGAATTCACATTTGAGGGACCTGTAACTTGTCTTTGACGTGCTCCTGAAGTCAAGATCGAGATTAAACGCTACAAAATGCACTTTTGGTGTCGGCTCAGGCAAATTTCTGGGGCATATAGTCACCAAGAGAGGATTTGAAGCTGATCCATATCAGATCAAATACATAAATGAGTCCAGATCCCCAAGAACATGAAAGAGATCTATAGGCTTATTGTTGATGAAGAACAACCGCTTATTCCAATAAAAGGACGAATGCAAGCAAGCCCTCGGTGAGCTGAAGAGATATTTACAAGAACCTCAAACACTACCAATCCCTCTCGTCATTGAAAAATTGAAGTTATACTTGGCAGTTTGACCGAGAAGTTACCTCATTTCTAACCAAGATCAAGAAGGGTTGACAACGGGCTGTTTATGACATGAGTAAGACACTATTGCGTCAAGAGAGGTTAGGCCAAAGTTGGAGTTTTCGTCCTTTTCTAGGTCCTCAGGAATATGGGAGATCTTACAAAAGGAAAGTTAGTACCCAACTCGGAGGTACCATACAGAGTCATAGACGACGTAGGATGTGGCTCTACAGATTGGAGGAGATGGATGGTTGTTTGCACAAGGAATATTACCACCATAAAAAATTTCTACGTCTAGATTCTATAGGGGTGTTTTTTCTTCTCTTCAAATGGCTTTCCACTGAGGAGGTTTTAACGAGGCCCCCGGGGGTATTTCTCCTTGAACTTTAGCTTTTCCTATTTCTATGCATCATTACATTATTATATACATCATTACACATGTTTGAGTTTATGCATCCTAATGAGACAATATATTTATAATTCTATACGTGGACGTGATTGCTCTGGTTTTGTTTTATGCTTTTTTCTCAAATGGTCAAGGATGACATGAGCTGGACGAGTAGGGTCACATTGAGTGCTTGCGACACCAATGGGCATCTACCACCGGACCTCGCGTCAAGACATAGCTACCATGTAGCACATGATGTTGCGCAAAATGCACCGTGAAACTCAATGCACACAGGTAGTCATACACATCGAATCAAGCTGATCATAGATGATTTTCTCAACTGCATTGACAAATTAAGAAACAGGTGGCTGTGAGACCTAGTCGATTCACTTCACTTGGATGTCCTTGACATACCGACTGAGCAACAACCAGGAGAGTCTCATGTCAAGTTTCCAATTGTGTTGTCAAATTGAGAAACAGATGGCGATGAGACCTAGTCGATTGAATTCACGTGGATTTCCTTGACATACCGACGGAAGCAACAACCAAGAGAGTCTCACATCAAGTTCCAACTGTGTTTTCAAATTGAGAAACGAGTGAAGATTAGAACTAGTCGATTGACTTCATGCGGATGTCCTTGGCATACCGACGGGAGCAACGACAGGAAAGTCTCACTTCAAGTTTCCAATTGTGTTTTCAATTTGAGATCGGTGATGATGATAACTAGTTGATTGACTTCACGCGGATGTCCTTGACATACCAACGGAAGCAACGGCCAGGAGAGTCTCACATTAAAGTTTTTAATTGTGTTGTGAAATTGATACGAATGACAATGAGACCTATTTAATTAACTTCACGCGGAAGTCCTTAATATTCCGACGGAAGCAACAAACATGAGAGTCTCACGTCTAGTTTCCAATTACGTTCCAAATTACAAGACAAGTCGAAAACAAGTGATGGTGAAGCGATAGAAGTCCCGTATGCGTGTCGTGCTATAAACAGGTTGTCAAAGTAATATTTATTAAATCCTCAATACCAATAATAAGAGTAAATGGTAAGAAAGGAGTCATTCCCACATAGAATAGAATTAATTTGATTAATAAGTAAAGGTATGATTCTATTTGTGATTTGGTATTGTTACTCTTTACTAATCCACTTATATATCCATCTTAGCTTCAATCATCGTTATCTTTGTCACCTATCAATATCAATCCATATGTTTCCATGTTCTAAAGACACATTCATGTTCTATATTCGCTAACCAGAACCCTCTAAAAAACAATTGATACGAAAGATAGGCATAGTTAAGAAGATCCACTCACAAGCGTCTACAAATCTTAATTCTGAGGTGAGCCATTAGGCGTGTCTACAAACCTTAACTATGTGTAATACTCCACCCTTTAATTTATTCTCATAACCAATCTAAACACAATAAAAGGGTTTTCATACGATGATATATGCAAAGTAATCATGAATGTCTAGGTTGTCCATCTAATCAATCATACAAAGCAATAAAGGATGATAATTATGGAAGCAAACATCAACATAATATGGAATCAGTATAGATAGAATAACACTTACAAAACCAAAAACTTCAACATAAACTTCAGTAGAAAAGGAAAACAATGTCTGGAGCTTAACTCCTCATTTTAAACTCTTGAAATAACTAACAAACTAACTGGCTAACTCTCGGCTCGTAGGGAGAAAGGATCCTTATATAGGAGACTATCTTTTACTAATTTCTACCAACTAACTAAACTAATAAAATAATCAAATAACAAACTCAAATCTATCTATAAACTATAAAAATAATATATATCGAGTTTATCTTCAAAGGTGAATAAAATATTCTTGGAAAATCCTTGATCTTCTCTGGGCGCAAGGCGCTACGGATATAGCACAGGCTGCAATAGTTGGAAATTGGTGAGATCTTCTTATCTTTCGCAACAGACTCATCCATCAAGTGGGAATAAGACAAAACTGCACTAGACCAGGGGTGCGGGGCGAGGTGATAAAGAAGCGATCCGTGGGCTCACATTCTGTCGATCCTTTTCTTCTGAAAACTAAACTTCTACTTTATATGTGTGGAAATCTCCTTTCTATAGCTTCTTCTACAACTTATCTCTAAATTCCTCCAAAAGTGTGAAAAGACCCTTCATTTGATCTTCTCACTTCTAGCTCAGGTAACTCACATCTTAGCTAATGTAGCTCGAAAATCCTTTGAATGTGTGCTAAATCTTTTGAATAAACCATCATGATTGAGTCACATCAAATCATCTCATACTTAGACCTTTACACGTCCCGAGTAAGTAAAACTCAACTCTCACAATGCAACACAAAAGGTCTCAGAAAGTACGAACCGAGATGACTTTACAATCCTCAATAACTAGTCATCATAATCCTCTAGGAAAAATCAAAACTAAGATGGATGTGAATAGACAATAAGACCAAAGCCAATACCTCTCTGTAGCTCATGAGTAGCTATATCTCGAACTTCTCCTTATAACTCCTCTTTTTATGTCACCTACACTAGAATGGGAAACTTATAGATCACTCTTTTTCTTTCTCTCATTCTACCTAGACACTCCTCTTCTTTTAGACTCACATATTCTCACATCTCTCATAACCTTCTATTACACCAGTCCATATCGGTCTAGGTTTACTTGATTATTGAATAAATCTCCCTGAAGGGTTTCCGAAAACATCCTAGATTTTGATTGCCTTCTCTTTTCGTGCTTTATTTTATTTTTAAAAAACAAATGTGATATTTACAGGATCAGTAGGCATAACTGTAACAAAAATAAACTATCTATGAATTTAATAAACTGACTCAACTAAACTACTAAAAATCTAGTGAAAAAATGTATAAGATGAATTATATCTCCCCCATACTTAAAATCTGCATTGTCCTCAACATAGATATAAGACACAAAAGAAAGTAAACTAGAATAGAAATAAAGCATCTAGAAATAAGGTAGAAGACGGAAAACAAACTAAGAGTTTAAGAGCTTATCAAAGAAAATTTCACAAGGTCAACTGGGGCACTTGAGAGGTGGGTGCAGCAGGAAAGGTGAGGGCGCGAACAAGTTTCAGTAGAGAAATTGTCTTTGTCACTCAAGGAATACACTGGAAAGTGCTCAGTGTAAATTCTTCTCTCTTCTCAAATTGTGATACTATATGAATGATGGTGTGACAAGCAAGGCAAAGGTTGAGTAACCTAAATCTGGCGATCATGCAAGAAGAAAGATAGTGGGCTGTCATTTGCGTTAGAAATGGTGTTACTCAATGGAACAACAACGTTAGATATGAAATGAAGCTAAAAATAGTGAAGTGATGGACATATGGAAAAAATGATTTTATGTCTCTAGACAATTTTAATGGCTTTTCTTATTTCATTGTCTTTTTCACTCTATATTTTTAGAGAGCATTTCACTCTTTTCACTTTTCTTTTTGTATTTCTACTTATTTGATTTCTATATTTTTCTTTTTTATTAGTCTCTTGGAAGGTTTAGTGTACATACCTCCACCGTAGGGATGTTGGGTTGACCTTGCAAGAACTTGGAACGTCTTCTTCGTACCTGCAAGTTTGCCTATACACCAAAACATCCAAGGTAAATGAGCCTACAAATATTCTAAAATATTCTACTCTAGTTTATTCTAAACTAAGATAATCTAAGCTAAACTATTCTAAAAAATCATAAAAAGTCTCCGGGTTTCCTCCCGCAGAGACCTTTGATTAACGCCATTGGCTATACGTAGAACTTCAGCTCTCTCAACCTGGTGGGCCAGGCATTCTTGGGCCTCTCCTTCTTCCTGTCTCTTCCCTATTCTTCTTGGAACCTACTCTGCAAAGTCTCAAGACTTAGACCATATGGCTCCTGTTCTTCTTCCATGATTTCGGCCCCTTACACTTATATGGTTTTGAGGACGCTCTTCCTCCTCCTTCATCTTGTATATCATCACAAACAACAACCGACTCTTTGCTGTCTCTAGTAAAGTATTGTGTGGACACTATCCAAATCCTCACATAGCAAGTCATCATTGTCCATCCAATTATTATCAGTATCATTCAAATGACTATGCTTTTCACTACTAGTCTCTATTTTCATATACTCAATATTGTGAGCAAAAAAGTAGCATGTTTTTCACTTGTTGGAATTCCATTCTCATCCTCAAGTCAATAATAATCATGTATAGCCTTTCCATCTAACTCATTATCAATATTTAAGGAGGGGGTGGGGTGATAATATCCTACTATATGCTCTATCCGGCTCACCAGCAGGAACACCAAATATACTAAAAAAGGACGTTATCCTTTTAGCACCTCGTTCCCGGGTTGTTTGGGCCAATCTCATCCTCTATTAGGTAATACTGATCTATAGAATCTATATAATCATGCTCATCATCAGTATCTATACAATCATGCTTATAATCAGGCTCAATCAAATCAGACATGGCTTTCTAATAATAAGATCAAAATATGCAGTCATGACTTCAACATGTTTCTCCGAGTCATACCGGTTTCATCCAATTCATAGTAGTGCTCAAATATGTCATCATGCTCATTGTTATGACTCATAACTACAACATTCCTTGTATCTGTATACATCCTTCTCGAGGAACTCGGAAAACAAGTAGTGACCGCATATAAGGAACTGCGATCAGCATGGGCCCCGATAAAAAACGTAAATCCCAACCCTGTTCTCGTTGATCTCTACAGTTACTCTTCATTCCTTAACATTACGATCATACTAGCGGTTCTCATAAAATATCTATCTAACATGATTGGAGAACTTGGATCGGTAGGGATATCTAATATATAAAAGCCAGTGAGGAAGGTGAGTCTTCCTTTACAAGCATGTCTTCGATTTTACCCAGGGGAAGGACTGTAGTACCATCACCTAGGTGAACTCAAATGGCTCGTTCTTAATAAGGGCAGTAAACCCATATAGTCATACAGTAATGCAAGAATAACATTAATTGAAGCACCTAAATATAACATGACTGCATCTATAAACTTCGAATCAATAGTGCAAGGGGATAAAGAATGTACCTGAATCTTCGCACTTAATTGGAAGTACCTTCTGTAATTGCTCAGAAGCTGTTGCAAGTCTGCAACTAACTTCTTTGTCTCTAACGCAAAGTAAGACATCATACTTGTAATGTGCCTATAAATAGGAATCAAGAAAAGAATCAAAACAAGTTTGAAGACTGTAAGATAGGCCCACACCACAACCCCTAATCTACATGCTAAATAACCTGCTCCTTGGCAATGTATGTGTATCATGGCACTCACGGGTTGTCAAAGTAATATTTATTAAATCCTCAATACCAATAACAAGAGTAAATGGTAAGAAAGGGGTCGATCTCACAAAGAATAGGAATTATGTGATTAACAAGTAAATATTGGATTTTTATGAATTCTATTTGTGATTTAGTATTGTTCCACTTCATTCCGGATGCCCTCGACATTGCAGATGGAAGCATTGACCATGAGAGCCCCACACCAAATTCAAACTGCCCTCCAGATTAAGCCTCATGTAAAAAGACTAGGGCATGCAACTACAGTTGGTGTCCGTGACATCCAACGGAGGCACCAACCACAAGTACCTCAAATTGATAAATCAGTGGATACACCTAAATGAAGTGATTTCACATTCAACCGACTCCAGACCTAAGCACTTTTAATGGTGACTAATGATCAGAGTGACTCAGCTTACGATCCTACACTAAGAACCAAGTGACCCTGTACAGACAAAGGAGCTCGTTCTACTCACCCAGGATCATCAACACAACGTTAATAATCGAGATAACATTTCAGAGGACGTCTATAGTTGAGAGCCAAAAACGTTAACGACGTTTGACCAAGTGATCTGTATTGAGCATGGTCATTGCCGATTAAGGTGTTGGGCTGGTCTATGTTGAAGGTCGAAGGCGTCGACTATGACACTTGATCAAGAAAAATCAACTCGAGCATATGATAAGAGACTAGGCCGGTTGGCTCCATGTTGGACGTCTTTAACATAGCCGAAAAATATATCAAAAAGGCTTGGAAAAGACAATTCTACACATGCCATGATTATACTTGAGCACGAGAATGGTTCGGCTCCCAAACCTACGACAACCTCGATAAACTGAGGGACAAATTGAATGTGTATTATAGTTGGTAATTAAATAGAAACACCTATTAAAGAGGCCGATGGAGGAGTGGGGCCAATTAGAGAACTAATTAAATAATTTTCTAATAAATAAACTCCACTAACATCAATATCAGTACGCTATTCTTTTCCACGATTATTTCACATATGTTCTTCATATTTGAGGTTGCTCTCGAGGGAGAGTTTCATAAAAGAAAAGTACAATGTCCACAACAACAACAACCTCTTATTGAAAACCTGGATTGGTATCCCCCAGATGTAGTCTTTTATAACGAACTGGGTCAACAAATTCTACGTACATTATTGCTTTTCGCATTCAATCTTTTCATTTTATAAAAGTTATTATTGAGCAAGATTCATGAAATGACAATCATCATCATTGTTGTCATCATCCTCATCATAATACTCTACCACATCCTCGATTCATGTTATGACAATCATCATCATTGTTGTCATCATCCTCATCATAATACTCTACCACATCTTCAACTAACATGTGCTTCCTAATAAGATTGTGCAATAATGCACAAGCACTTACTGTACGAGCTTGTGTTTGTATTGGAAAGAAAGAAGGACTACGAGTCATAGCCCATCTTCCTTTAAAAGTACCAAAGCCTCTTTCCCTGACATTCAAAAATTTATAATGCTTCATGTTAAAGTATTGAACAACGCTTCCGAGTTTTCGAATTCCCCACAATTTGTGGCGATATGGACGAATTCTAAATGGAGTTAAGAATCAAACAGAATTAGTGTATCCATCATCTACCAAGTAATAAGAATCTTGAAATAGACTGGAAAAAATTACCAACTTTTCTACTGAGATTCATTATTAGTTGTACATTTTATGATTGTAATTACCTTTAATGTACTTCCAAATTTCTAGGCCTAGCAATTGCATCACAAAGGACATGAGCATCGTGTGCCGATCCTCCCCAACCAGGCAGTATATAAAGAAATTCTATAATAGGTGTATGTACATTCATACAAATAGGACCTCCTAGTTTGATACCTTAGTCGTTGTTCTTAGAGGAGGATAAGAACTAACTAATGTGCCATTGAATACTCCTAATAATTCTAAAAAAGTAAAATATACAACTTTTAACCATGTGAAATTGATAGAAAATTGTTCGAATATGATATGAACAATTTTTGGTACCTTGAAGCAAATTCCATCTTTCATCTTCACAACCCTCAAATATAGGAGTAGTTTATTTTAAATTTCTAAGAAGAAAAAGATTAAATTGTCTGCTCACACTTTCTCCACTTTTTGAAAAATAATTTGCTATTGACTTATTTTTCTTAAGATGAGTCAATGTATAAAAACATGGATACAACTTCTTATACACTCATGTTTTATGTTTCCTTTAAACCGCTAATATCTCGAGCCATCTCACAAAGTACAACAAATGTGTCTATTCATACGGAGCTCACTTCTACAAGTGAAGTCATTTGTTCCAATTAATCTGTTTAAATTAGTAGCCTATGTGGTCTCTGATCTTCTACTTTTTCAAACTTAACGTGTTCAGTACGAGAAAGAGTAGCACCTAAAGTGCTCATAATCACTTAAAGCAGCTTACTCTAGAACAATTAAAATGACATTTTTCTTGGCTTTCCGCCTTTTCAACTGGATAGCATAAGAGTCCATTTATAAAAATAAAACATTATCACGAATTATTCAGTTTATTTCCCCACACATATATAATCTAATTAGACAACAAGTAAAGAATGGATATACACAAAATATATAAGATGATAAAAAAAGACGTATTTGGAGAAAAGGAAAGAAAAGGAAAAACAAAATTTTGAAAGAAATCAATAAGATATTGAATTTAATATAATAATATCTTGACATTTAAAAGAAGAAAAATAAAGAAAAAGAGATAAGAAAAGATGTTTCTTTCGAATAACTATAGAATGATGAAATAGATCCAATTATAAATTCTATTTCTTAGATTATGAAGTTAATCTAATATCTTACAAACTAAAATGAAGAACAAAATTTTCAACGACGAAAGTTGCTCAACTGGGGAGAAGAAGGAAGTCGTAGTTTGATGGAGGAGAAGCATAGAAGGAGAAATACTATAAAGTAGGATTTTAAGATTGGGTTTAAAAAACAAACCAACCCGGAATGAAATAGGAGAGGTTTCTAAACCCAATACCCGTCTAAATGAATAAATAAAAAGCTATTAAGTGAATCAAGGAAAGAGCAAATATAAGTTTAGAGTATTATACGATTATGATAGGATAGGATTATGAAAGGGATTACGATTTTGATTAAGATTTAAACAAAAATTGAAATCATTAAAAAATTAAATTTATTAAATGGGGAATTTACTATTAGGAAACATATTCACCCCTTTTGCGACTCATTTGGTATGATTTAAGTGAAATGAGGAATCAGTATATGTGAGAAACGACTCATTCTGAAATCATGTTTTGTTAGAGAAAAAAATAAAGTTTATGTGATTCCTTGAAATGGCTCATACAAAACGTATAGAACAAACACATTTCATTATAAAAGTTAAGATATGGTACTCTCTCTCTCTCTCCCTCCCTCCACCCCTTTAAAATCATTTGAATCTAAAGTAAACTCTATCTCGTTAATAAGCAAATTGCCTCATTCGAACACATTTAAAATCTACAAGACAAACCTTAAACAACAACAGTCTCATTGGAAAGAAAACTCTATTTCTCAGGCTGGCAGATCTTTTCTCATTAAAACTAATTTAGCTATAAACAAAATCATTTAATGTAGTGCTTCCTTCTACCAAAAGATCTTTGTGAGGAACTTAATGAAATTCATAAGATTTTTTTGGAATACCTTTACTAATAAATTTCATTCAACTATCATCTGGATAAAATATGTAAACATAAAAATGAAGGGGTATTGGGAATATGAATTTAGGGTTCAATCCTTATAAAGTTCCTTTCTAGATAGTTTTCTTGTTTTGATGATGGTAAACAAACTTGTTACTAATGTTTAAATTGATCAATATATCACATGTAATTATAGTAGATACGCAGTACCATGAAAGGAAAAGATGGTCTAAGATCGTACCAAGGGATGACGTACCGTACAAGGGATGCCGTAATGTACCAAGAGATGACGTACCGTACCAAGGGATGACGTACCTTAGCAAGGACAACGTATCAAGAATATGGAAAAGGAAAGTCAAGATCCGGATGAGGAAGGTAAGTGACAACCAAAGAGGAAGGTTATTTGGATGCGGTTGTTTGGATGCGCGGGACAGTTAATCATTAAATAAGAGATCAGTGATACATATCTTGATAGAGAAATTCTCCTAACAAATTTGAAGGGTTTATATTATAATCCTAGATTTGGTTGAGGTGACACTAGAGTGTTTTGGGCCGCCAATTAGGAATCAAGGTAATGATGGAAGCCAACTCCTTAACCTATATATACACACTAGTAGGTGTTTATATGGTAGTGGCTTTTGAGATTAATATGTGATTAAGATAGAGCTCTTCGTGTGAGATGAAGTACAAAAGTGTTGTTAAGCTACTCTTGAGAGATTAGGAGATGATATTAGAGTAAGAAAGAGAGTCTAGAGTGTGTAGACTAGGAAATGTGTATTTCATCCTTTTTGTATTTGTTTTCTTAATAAGATAAAAGTACATAAGTTTTTTCCTAGGTAAGAGATTATCAAAGGTTCTCACAGTTTTGAGAATTTCAACGTGTTTAATTGATTTCTTCCGCAATGAAGGTATGAAGGCTCATTAACATACCTACATCATACCATCTACGATCCTACAATAGTATTAGAGAAGGAAACGAAGATCCAGAACCATGCCGTCCAAGAACAACAACAATGATCTCAAGCTCGAAATCTCTATAAAAAAACCAAATATCATGGAAGAATCCCAGATAGATTGGTGGGAACAAATGATGACTACCCACATCCAAACCCTAAACTATCAATGCTGGAGAGTCATTGAAACAACGATGCTGTTGTCATCCTCTAAAAGGGCGACAAAGATAGGAAGCCAGAAGACTACGTCTTTATGGAGAAGAATGCAAAAGTCCAACAAGTCAACCTCAACGGGCTTTCCAGAAGGGATATGGACAAAATCATGATCATCCCTACTGCCAAAGCCATGTGGAAGACCATACTAGACATGCACATATGAAATGAAGATCTCCAGAACAACCGCTAGTTTAATCTCCAAAGGGAATTTCACTCCATTCGTATGACAGAGATGGACCACTCAGAGTACCATTCCCGCTTTCAA
>NW_027370747.1:0-33654 GCF_046119375.1 Phyllobates terribilis
TTGAAGCTACTGACTGAATGAAAGGAGCTGGCATCTCACTCTTTTTGAATCTTCTTTATCATGCTAGGATTAGCAGAAAAAGCAAAAAATTTCAGAATTGCACCTTGCAATGTGGAGTTATTACTGTTTGTGCATTTACAATATTCATTGATTTTTGCCATTGAAAAACGTCCAGAAATGTTTGAAGCTACTGACTGAATGAAAGGAGCTGGCATCTCACTCTCTTTGAATCTTCTTTATCATGCTAGGATTAGCAGGAAAAAGCAAAAAATTTCAGAATTGCACCTTGCAATGTGGAGATATTACTGTTTGTGCATTTACAATATTCATTGATTTTTGCCATTGAAAAACATGTTTTTCATATACCAGAAATGTTTGAAGCTACTGACTGAATGAAAGGAGCTGGCATCTCACTCTCTTTGAATCTTCTTTATCATGCTAGGATTAACAGGAAAAAGCAAAAAATTTCAGAATTGCACCTTGCAATGTGGAGATATTACTGTTTGTGCATTTACAATATTCATTGATTTTTGCCATTGAAAAACATGTTTTTCATATACCAGAAATGTTTGAAGCTACTGACTGAATGAAAGGAGCTGGCATCTCACTCTCTTTGAATCTTCTTTATCATGCTAGGATTAACAGGAAAAAGCTAAAAATTTCAGAATTGCACCGTGCAATGTGGAGATATTACTGTTTGTGCATTTACAATATTCATTGATTTTTGCCATTGAAAAACATGTTTTTCATATACCAGAAATGTTTGAAGCTACTGACTGAATGAAAGGAGCTGGCATCTCACTCTCTTTGAATCTTCTTTATCATGCTAGGATTAGCAGGAAAAAGCAAAAAATTTCAGAATTGCACCTTGCAATGTGGAGATATTACTGTTTGTGCATTTACAATATTCATTGATTTTTGCCATTGAAAAACATGTTTTTCATATACCAGAAATGTTTGAAGCTACTGACTGAATGAAAGGAGCTGGCATCTCACTCTCTTTGAATCTTCTTTATCATGCTAGGATTAACAGGAAAAAGCTAAAAATTTCAGAATTGCACCGTGCAATGTGGAGATATTACTGTTTGTGCATTTACAATATTCATTGATTTTTGCCATTGAAAAACATGTTTTTCATATACCAGAAATGTTTGAAGCTACTGACTGAATGAAAGGAGCTGGCATCTCACTCTCTTTGAATATTCTTTATCATGCTAGGATTAGCAGGAAAAAGCAAAAAATTTCAGAATTGCACCTTGCAATGTGGAGATATTACTGTTTGTGCATTTACAATATTCATTGATTTTTGCCATTGAAAAACATGTTTTTCATATACCAGAAATGTTTGAAGCTACTGACTGAATGAAAGGAGCTGGCATCTCACTCTCTTTGAATCTTCTTTATCATGCTAGGATTAACAGGAAAAAGCAAAAAATTTCAGAATGCACCTTGCAATGTGGAGATATTACTGTTTGTGCATTTACAATATTCATTGATTTTTGCCATTGAAAAACATGTTTTTCATATACCAGAAATGTTTGAAGCTACTGACTGAATGAAAGGAGCTGGCATCTCACTCTCTTTGAATCTTCTTTATCATGCTAGGATTAACAGGAAAAAGCAAAAAATTTCAGAATTGCACCTTGCAATGTGGAGATATTACTGTTTGTGCATTTACAATATTCATTGATTTTTGCCATTGAAAAACGTCCAGAAATGTTTGAAGCTACTGACTGAATGAAAGGAGCTGGCATCTCACTCTCTTTGAATCTTCTTTATCATGCTAGGATTAGCAGGAAAAAGCAAAAAATTTCAGAATTGCACCTTGCAATGTGGAGATATTACTGTTTGTGCATTTACAATATTCATTGATTTTTGCCATTGAAAAACATGTTTTTCATATACCAGAAATGTTTGAAGCTACTGACTGAATGAAAGGAGCTGGCATCTCACTCTCTTTGAATCTTCTTTATCATGCTAGGATTAACAGGAAAAAGCAAAAAATTTCAGAATTGCACCTTGCAATGTGGAGATATTACTGTTTGTGCATTTACAATATTCATTGATTTTTGCCATTGAAAAACATGTTTTTCATATACCAGAAATGTTTGAAGCTACTGACTGAATGAAAGGAGCTGGCATCTCACTCTCTTTGAATCTTCTTTATCATGCTAGGATTAACAGGAAAAAGCTAAAAATTTCAGAATTGCACCGTGCAATGTGGAGATATTACTGTTTGTGCATTTACAATATTCATTGATTTTTGCCATTGAAAAACATGTTTTTCATATACCAGAAATGTTTGAAGCTACTGACTGAATGAAAGGAGCTGGCATCTCACTCTCTTTGAATCTTCTTTATCATGCTAGGATTAGCAGGAAAAAGCAAAAAATTTCAGAATTGCACCTTGCAATGTGGAGATATTACTGTTTGTGCATTTACAATATTCATTGATTTTTGCCATTGAAAAACATGTTTTTCATATACCAGAAATGTTTGAAGCTACTGACTGAATGAAAGGAGCTGGCATCTCACTCTCTTTGAATCTTCTTTATCATGCTAGGATTAACAGGAAAAAGCTAAAAATTTCAGAATTGCACCGTGCAATGTGGAGATATTACTGTTTGTGCATTTACAATATTCATTGATTTTTGCCATTGAAAAACATGTTTTTCATATACCAGAAATGTTTGAAGCTACTGACTGAATGAAAGGAGCTGGCATCTCACTCTCTTTGAATCTTCTTTATCATGCTAGGATTAGCAGGAAAAAGCAAAAAATTTCAGAATTGCACCTTGCAATGTGGAGATATTACTGTTTGTGCATTTACAATATTCATTGATTTTTGCCATTGAAAAACATGTTTTTCATATACCAGAAATGTTTGAAGCTACTGACTGAATGAAAGGAGCTGGCATCTCACTCTCTTTGAATCTTCTTTATCATGCTAGGATTAACAGGAAAAAGCAAAAAATTTCAGAATTGCACCTTGCAATGTGGAGATATTACTGTTTGTGCATTTACAATATTCATTGATTTTTGCCATTGAAAAACATGTTTTTCATATACCAGAAATGTTTGAAGCTACTGACTGAATGAAAGGAGCTGGCATCTCACTCTCTTTGAATCTTCTTTATCATGCTAGGATTAACAGGAAAAAGCAAAAAATTTCAGAATTGCACCTTGCAATGTGGAGATATTACTGTTTGTGCATTTACAATATTCATTGATTTTTGCCATTGAAAAACATGTTTTTCATATACCAGAAATGTTTGAAGCTACTGACTGAATGAAAGGAGCTGGCATCTCACTCTCTTTGAATCTTCTTTATCATGCTAGGATTAACAGGAAAAAGCTAAAAATTTCAGAATTGCACCGTGCAATGTGGAGATATTACTGTTTGTGCATTTACAATATTCATTGATTTTTGCCATTGAAAAACATGTTTTTCATATACCAGAAATGTTTGAAGCTACTGACTGAATGAAAGGAGCTGGCATCTCACTCTCTTTGAATCTTCTTTATCATGCTAGGATTAACAGGAAAAAGCAAAAAATTTCAGAATTGCACCTTGCAATGTGGAGATATTACTGTTTGTGCATTTACAATATTCATTGATTTTTGCCATTGAAAAACGTCCAGAAATGTTTGAAGCTACTGACTGAATGAAAGGAGCTGGCATCTCACTCTCTTTGAATCTTCTTTATCATGCTAGGATTAACAGGAAAAAGCTAAAAATTTCAGAATTGCACCGTGCAATGTGGAGATATTACTGTTTGTGCATTTACAATATTCATTGATTTTTGCCATTGAAAAACATGTTTTTCATATACCAGAAATGTTTGAAGCTACTGACTGAATGAAAGGAGCTGGCATCTCACTCTCTTTGAATCTTCTTTATCATGCTAGGATTAGCAGGAAAAAGCAAAAAATTTCAGAATTGCACCTTGCAATGTGGAGATATTACTGTTTGTGCATTTACAATATTCATTGATTTTTGCCATTGAAAAACATGTTTTTCATATACCAGAAATGTTTGAAGCTACTGACTGAATGAAAGGAGCTGGCATCTCACTCTCTTTGAATCTTCTTTATCATGCTAGGATTAACAGGAAAAAGCTAAAAATTTCAGAATTGCACCGTGCAATGTGGAGATATTACTGTTTGTGCATTTACAATATTCATTGATTTTTGCCATTGAAAAACATGTTTTTCATATACCAGAAATGTTTGAAGCTACTGACTGAATGAAAGGAGCTGGCATCTCACTCTCTTTGAATCTTCTTTATCATGCTAGGATTAGCAGGAAAAAGCAAAAAATTTCAGAATTGCACCTTGCAATGTGGAGATATTACTGTTTGTGCATTTACAATATTCATTGATTTTTGCCATTGAAAAACATGTTTTTCATATACCAGAAATGTTTGAAGCTACTGACTGAATGAAAGGAGCTGGCATCTCACTCTCTTTGAATCTTCTTTATCATGCTAGGATTAACAGGAAAAAGCAAAAAATTTCAGAATTGCACCTTGCAATGTGGAGATATTACTGTTTGTGCATTTACAATATTCATTGATTTTTGCCATTGAAAAACATGTTTTTCATATACCAGAAATGTTTGAAGCTACTGACTGAATGAAAGGAGCTGGCATCTCACTCTCTTTGAATCTTCTTTATCATGCTAGGATTAACAGGAAAAAGCAAAAAATTTCAGAATTGCACCTTGCAATGTGGAGATATTACTGTTTGTGCATTTACAATATTCATTGATTTTTGCCATTGAAAAACGTCCAGAAATGTTTGAAGCTACTGACTGAATGAAAGGAGCTGGCATCTCACTCTCTTTGAATCTTCTTTATCATGCTAGGATTAACAGGAAAAAGCTAAAAATTTCAGAATTGCACCGTGCAATGTGGAGATATTACTGTTTGTGCATTTACAATATTCATTGATTTTTGCCATTGAAAAACATGTTTTTCATATACCAGAAATGTTTGAAGCTACTGACTGAATGAAAGGAGCTGGCATCTCACTCTCTTTGAATCTTCTTTATCATGCTAGGATTAGCAGGAAAAAGCAAAAAATTTCAGAATTGCACCTTGCAATGTGGAGATATTACTGTTTGTGCATTTACAATATTCATTGATTTTTGCCATTGAAAAACATGTTTTTCATATACCAGAAATGTTTGAAGCTACTGACTGAATGAAAGGAGCTGGCATCTCACTCTCTTTGAATCTTCTTTATCATGCTAGGATTAACAGGAAAAAGCAAAAAATTTCAGAATTGCACCTTGCAATGTGGAGATATTACTGTTTGTGCATTTACAATATTCATTGATTTTTGCCATTGAAAAACATGTTTTTCATATACCAGAAATGTTTGAAGCTACTGACTGAATGAAAGGAGCTGGCATCTCACTCTCTTTGAATCTTCTTTATCATGCTAGGATTAACAGGAAAAAGCTAAAAATTTCAGAATTGCACCGTGCAATGTGGAGATATTACTGTTTGTGCATTTACAATATTCATTGATTTTTGCCATTGAAAAACATGTTTTTCATATACCAGAAATGTTTGAAGCTACTGACTGAATGAAAGGAGCTGGCATCTCACTCTCTTTGAATCTTCTTTATCATGCTAGGATTAACAGGAAAAAGCAAAAAATTTCAGAATTGCACCTTGCAATGTGGAGATATTACTGTTTGTGCATTTACAATATTCATTGATTTTTGCCATTGAAAAACGTCCAGAAATGTTTGAAGCTACTGACTGAATGAAAGGAGCTGGCATCTCACTCTCTTTGAATCTTCTTTATCATGCTAGGATTAACAGGAAAAAGCTAAAAATTTCAGAATTGCACCGTGCAATGTGGAGATATTACTGTTTGTGCATTTACAATATTCATTGATTTTTGCCATTGAAAAACATGTTTTTCATATACCAGAAATGTTTGAAGCTACTGACTGAATGAAAGGAGCTGGCATCTCACTCTCTTTGAATCTTCTTTATCATGCTAGGATTAGCAGGAAAAAGCAAAAAATTTCAGAATTGCACCTTGCAATGTGGAGATATTACTGTTTGTGCATTTACAATATTCATTGATTTTTGCCATTGAAAAACATGTTTTTCATATACCAGAAATGTTTGAAGCTACTGACTGAATGAAAGGAGCTGGCATCTCACTCTCTTTGAATCTTCTTTATCATGCTAGGATTAACAGGAAAAAGCAAAAAATTTCAGAATTGCACCTTGCAATGTGGAGATATTACTGTTTGTGCATTTACAATATTCATTGATTTTTGCCATTGAAAAACATGTTTTTCATATACCAGAAATGTTTGAAGCTACTGACTGAATGAAAGGAGCTGGCATCTCACTCTCTTTGAATCTTCTTTATCATGCTAGGATTAACAGGAAAAAGCTAAAAATTTCAGAATTGCACCGTGCAATGTGGAGATATTACTGTTTGTGCATTTACAATATTCATTGATTTTTGCCATTGAAAAACATGTTTTTCATATACCAGAAATGTTTGAAGCTACTGACTGAATGAAAGGAGCTGGCATCTCACTCTCTTTGAATCTTCTTTATCATGCTAGGATTAACAGGAAAAAGCAAAAAATTTCAGAATTGCACCTTGCAATGTGGAGATATTACTGTTTGTGCATTTACAATATTCATTGATTTTTGCCATTGAAAAACGTCCAGAAATGTTTGAAGCTACTGACTGAATGAAAGGAGCTGGCATCTCACTCTCTTTGAATCTTCTTTATCATGCTAGGATTAACAGGAAAAAGCTAAAAATTTCAGAATTGCACCGTGCAATGTGGAGATATTACTGTTTGTGCATTTACAATATTCATTGATTTTTGCCATTGAAAAACATGTTTTTCATATACCAGAAATGTTTGAAGCTACTGACTGAATGAAAGGAGCTGGCATCTCACTCTCTTTGAATCTTCTTTATCATGCTAGGATTAACAGGAAAAAGCAAAAAATTTCAGAATTGCACCTTGCAATGTGGAGATATTACTGTTTGTGCATTTACAATATTCATTGATTTTTGCCATTGAAAAACATGTTTTTCATATACCAGAAATGTTTGAAGCTACTGACTGAATGAAAGGAGCTGGCATCTCACTCTCTTTGAATCTTCTTTATCATGCTAGGATTAACAGGAAAAAGCTAAAAATTTCAGAATTGCACCGTGCAATGTGGAGATATTACTGTTTGTGCATTTACAATATTCATTGATTTTTGCCATTGAAAAACATGTTTTTCATATACCAGAAATGTTTGAAGCTACTGACTGAATGAAAGGAGCTGGCATCTCACTCTCTTTGAATCTTCTTTATCATGCTAGGATTAGCAGGAAAAAGCAAAAAATTTCAGAATTGCACCTTGCAATGTGGAGATATTACTGTTTGTGCATTTACAATATTCATTGATTTTTGCCATTGAAAAACATGTTTTTCATATACCAGAAATGTTTGAAGCTACTGACTGAATGAAAGGAGCTGGCATCTCACTCTCTTTGAATCTTCTTTATCATGCTAGGATTAACAGGAAAAAGCTAAAAATTTCAGAATTGCACCGTGCAATGTGGAGATATTACTGTTTGTGCATTTACAATATTCATTGATTTTTGCCATTGAAAAACATGTTTTTCATATACCAGAAATGTTTGAAGCTACTGACTGAATGAAAGGAGCTGGCATCTCACTCTCTTTGAATCTTCTTTATCATGCTAGGATTAGCAGGAAAAAGCAAAAAATTTCAGAATTGCACCTTGCAATGTGGAGATATTACTGTTTGTGCATTTACAATATTCATTGATTTTTGCCATTGAAAAACATGTTTTTCATATACCAGAAATGTTTGAAGCTACTGACTGAATGAAAGGAGCTGGCATCTCACTCTCTTTGAATCTTCTTTATCATGCTAGGATTAACAGGAAAAAGCAAAAAATTTCAGAATTGCACCTTGCAATGTGGAGATATTACTGTTTGTGCATTTACAATATTCATTGATTTTTGCCATTGAAAAACATGTTTTTCATATACCAGAAATGTTTGAAGCTACTGACTGAATGAAAGGAGCTGGCATCTCACTCTCTTTGAATCTTCTTTATCATGCTAGGATTAACAGGAAAAAGCAAAAAATTTCAGAATTGCACCTTGCAATGTGGAGATATTACTGTTTGTGCATTTACAATATTCATTGATTTTTGCCATTGAAAAACATGTTTTTCATATACCAGAAATGTTTGAAGCTACTGACTGAATGAAAGGAGCTGGCATCTCACTCTCTTTGAATCTTCTTTATCATGCTAGGATTAACAGGAAAAAGCTAAAAATTTCAGAATTGCACCGTGCAATGTGGAGATATTACTGTTTGTGCATTTACAATATTCATTGATTTTTGCCATTGAAAAACATGTTTTTCATATACCAGAAATGTTTGAAGCTACTGACTGAATGAAAGGAGCTGGCATCTCACTCTCTTTGAATCTTCTTTATCATGCTAGGATTAACAGGAAAAAGCAAAAAATTTCAGAATTGCACCTTGCAATGTGGAGATATTACTGTTTGTGCATTTACAATATTCATTGATTTTTGCCATTGAAAAACGTCCAGAAATGTTTGAAGCTACTGACTGAATGAAAGGAGCTGGCATCTCACTCTCTTTGAATCTTCTTTATCATGCTAGGATTAACAGGAAAAAGCTAAAAATTTCAGAATTGCACCGTGCAATGTGGAGATATTACTGTTTGTGCATTTACAATATTCATTGATTTTTGCCATTGAAAAACATGTTTTTCATATACCAGAAATGTTTGAAGCTACTGACTGAATGAAAGGAGCTGGCATCTCACTCTCTTTGAATCTTCTTTATCATGCTAGGATTAGCAGGAAAAAGCAAAAAATTTCAGAATTGCACCTTGCAATGTGGAGATATTACTGTTTGTGCATTTACAATATTCATTGATTTTTGCCATTGAAAAACATGTTTTTCATATACCAGAAATGTTTGAAGCTACTGACTGAATGAAAGGAGCTGGCATCTCACTCTCTTTGAATCTTCTTTATCATGCTAGGATTAACAGGAAAAAGCTAAAAATTTCAGAATTGCACCGTGCAATGTGGAGATATTACTGTTTGTGCATTTACAATATTCATTGATTTTTGCCATTGAAAAACATGTTTTTCATATACCAGAAATGTTTGAAGCTACTGACTGAATGAAAGGAGCTGGCATCTCACTCTCTTTGAATCTTCTTTATCATGCTAGGATTAGCAGGAAAAAGCAAAAAATTTCAGAATTGCACCTTGCAATGTGGAGATATTACTGTTTGTGCATTTACAATATTCATTGATTTTTGCCATTGAAAAACATGTTTTTCATATACCAGAAATGTTTGAAGCTACTGACTGAATGAAAGGAGCTGGCATCTCACTCTCTTTGAATCTTCTTTATCATGCTAGGATTAACAGGAAAAAGCAAAAAATTTCAGAATTGCACCTTGCAATGTGGAGATATTACTGTTTGTGCATTTACAATATTCATTGATTTTTGCCATTGAAAAACATGTTTTTCATATACCAGAAATGTTTGAAGCTACTGACTGAATGAAAGGAGCTGGCATCTCACTCTCTTTGAATCTTCTTTATCATGCTAGGATTAACAGGAAAAAGCAAAAAATTTCAGAATTGCACCTTGCAATGTGGAGATATTACTGTTTGTGCATTTACAATATTCATTGATTTTTGCCATTGAAAAACGTCCAGAAATGTTTGAAGCTACTGACTGAATGAAAGGAGCTGGCATCTCACTCTCTTTGAATCTTCTTTATCATGCTAGGATTAACAGGAAAAAGCTAAAAATTTCAGAATTGCACCGTGCAATGTGGAGATATTACTGTTTGTGCATTTACAATATTCATTGATTTTTGCCATTGAAAAACATGTTTTTCATATACCAGAAATGTTTGAAGCTACTGACTGAATGAAAGGAGCTGGCATCTCACTCTCTTTGAATCTTCTTTATCATGCTAGGATTAGCAGGAAAAAGCAAAAAATTTCAGAATTGCACCTTGCAATGTGGAGATATTACTGTTTGTGCATTTACAATATTCATTGATTTTTGCCATTGAAAAACATGTTTTTCATATACCAGAAATGTTTGAAGCTACTGACTGAATGAAAGGAGCTGGCATCTCACTCTCTTTGAATCTTCTTTATCATGCTAGGATTAACAGGAAAAAGCAAAAAATTTCAGAATTGCACCTTGCAATGTGGAGATATTACTGTTTGTGCATTTACAATATTCATTGATTTTTGCCATTGAAAAACATGTTTTTCATATACCAGAAATGTTTGAAGCTACTGACTGAATGAAAGGAGCTGGCATCTCACTCTCTTTGAATCTTCTTTATCATGCTAGGATTAACAGGAAAAAGCTAAAAATTTCAGAATTGCACCGTGCAATGTGGAGATATTACTGTTTGTGCATTTACAATATTCATTGATTTTTGCCATTGAAAAACATGTTTTTCATATACCAGAAATGTTTGAAGCTACTGACTGAATGAAAGGAGCTGGCATCTCACTCTCTTTGAATCTTCTTTATCATGCTAGGATTAACAGGAAAAAGCAAAAAATTTCAGAATTGCACCTTGCAATGTGGAGATATTACTGTTTGTGCATTTACAATATTCATTGATTTTTGCCATTGAAAAACGTCCAGAAATGTTTGAAGCTACTGACTGAATGAAAGGAGCTGGCATCTCACTCTCTTTGAATCTTCTTTATCATGCTAGGATTAACAGGAAAAAGCTAAAAATTTCAGAATTGCACCGTGCAATGTGGAGATATTACTGTTTGTGCATTTACAATATTCATTGATTTTTGCCATTGAAAAACATGTTTTTCATATACCAGAAATGTTTGAAGCTACTGACTGAATGAAAGGAGCTGGCATCTCACTCTCTTTGAATCTTCTTTATCATGCTAGGATTAGCAGGAAAAAGCAAAAAATTTCAGAATTGCACCTTGCAATGTGGAGATATTACTGTTTGTGCATTTACAATATTCATTGATTTTTGCCATTGAAAAACATGTTTTTCATATACCAGAAATGTTTGAAGCTACTGACTGAATGAAAGGAGCTGGCATCTCACTCTCTTTGAATCTTCTTTATCATGCTAGGATTAACAGGAAAAAGCAAAAAATTTCAGAATTGCACCTTGCAATGTGGAGATATTACTGTTTGTGCATTTACAATATTCATTGATTTTTGCCATTGAAAAACATGTTTTTCATATACCAGAAATGTTTGAAGCTACTGACTGAATGAAAGGAGCTGGCATCTCACTCTCTTTGAATCTTCTTTATCATGCTAGGATTAACAGGAAAAAGCTAAAAATTTCAGAATTGCACCGTGCAATGTGGAGATATTACTGTTTGTGCATTTACAATATTCATTGATTTTTGCCATTGAAAAACATGTTTTTCATATACCAGAAATGTTTGAAGCTACTGACTGAATGAAAGGAGCTGGCATCTCACTCTCTTTGAATCTTCTTTATCATGCTAGGATTAACAGGAAAAAGCAAAAAATTTCAGAATTGCACCTTGCAATGTGGAGATATTACTGTTTGTGCATTTACAATATTCATTGATTTTTGCCATTGAAAAACGTCCAGAAATGTTTGAAGCTACTGACTGAATGAAAGGAGCTGGCATCTCACTCTCTTTGAATCTTCTTTATCATGCTAGGATTAACAGGAAAAAGCTAAAAATTTCAGAATTGCACCGTGCAATGTGGAGATATTACTGTTTGTGCATTTACAATATTCATTGATTTTTGCCATTGAAAAACATGTTTTTCATATACCAGAAATGTTTGAAGCTACTGACTGAATGAAAGGAGCTGGCATCTCACTCTCTTTGAATCTTCTTTATCATGCTAGGATTAGCAGGAAAAAGCAAAAAATTTCAGAATTGCACCTTGCAATGTGGAGATATTACTGTTTGTGCATTTACAATATTCATTGATTTTTGCCATTGAAAAACATGTTTTTCATATACCAGAAATGTTTGAAGCTACTGACTGAATGAAAGGAGCTGGCACTCACTCTCTTTGAATCTTCTTTATCATGTTAGGATTAACAGGAAAAAGCAAAAAATTTCAGAATTGCACCTTGCAATGTGGAGATATTACTGTTTGTGCATTTACAATATTCATTGATTTTTGCCATTGAAAAACATGTTTTTCATATACCAGAAATGTTTGAAGCTACTGACTGAATGAAAGGAGCTGGCATCTCACTCTCTTTGAATCTTCTTTATCATGCTAGGATTAACAGGAAAAAGCTAAAAATTTCAGAATTGCACCGTGCAATGTGGAGAAATTACTGTTTGTGCATTTACAATATTCATTGATTTTTGCCATTGAAAAACATGTTTTTCATATACCAGAAATGTTTGAAGCTACTGACTGAATGAAAGGAGCTGGCATCTCACTCTCTTTGAATCTTCTTTATCATTCTAGGATTAGCAGGAAAAAGCAAAAAATTTCAGAATTGCACCTTGCAATGTGGAGATATTACTGTTTGTGCATTTACAATATTCATTGATTTTTGCCATTGAAAAACATGTTTTTCATATACCAGAAATGTTTGAAGCTACTGACTGAATGAAAGGAGCTGGCATCTCACTCTCTTTGAATCTTCTTTATCATGCTAGGATTAACAGGAAAAAGCTAAAAATTTCAGAATTGCACCGTGCAATGTGGAGATATTACTGTTTGTGCATTTACAATATTCATTGATTTTTGCCATTGAAAAACATGTTTTTCATATACCAGAAATGTTTGAAGCTACTGACTGAATGAAAGGAGCTGGCATCTCACTCTCTTTGAATCTTCTTTATCATGCTAGGATTAGCAGGAAAAAGCAAAAAATTTCAGAATTGCACCTTGCAATGTGGAGTTATTACTGTTTGTGCATTTACAATATTCATTGATTTTTGCCATTGAAAAACGTCCAGAAATGTTTGAAGCTACTGACTGAATGAAAGGAGCTGGCATCTCACTCTCTTTGAATCTTCTTTATCATGCTAGGATTAGCAGGAAAAAGCAAAAAATTTCAGAATTGCACCTTGCAATGTGGAGATATTACTGTTTGTGCATTTACAATATTCATTGATTTTTGCCATTGAAAAACATGTTTTTCATATACCAGAAATGTTTGAAGCTACTGACTGAATGAAAGGAGCTGGCATCTCACTCTCTTTGAATCTTCTTTATCATGCTAGGATTAACAGGAAAAAGCAAAAAATTTCAGAATTGCACCTTGCAATGTGGAGATATTACTGTTTGTGCATTTACAATATTCATTGATTTTTGCCATTGAAAAACATGTTTTTCATATACCAGAAATGTTTGAAGCTACTGACTGAATGAAAGGAGCTGGCATCTCACTCTCTTTGAATCTTCTTTATCATGCTAGGATTAACAGGAAAAAGCAAAAAAATTCAGAATTGCACCTTGCAATGTGGAGATATTACTGTTTGTGCATTTACAATATTCATTGATTTTTGCCATTGAAAAACGTCCAGAAATGTTTGAAGCTACTGACTGAATGAAAGGAGCTGGCATCTCACTCTCTTTGAATCTTCTTTATCATGCTAGGATTAGCAGGAAAAAGCTAAAAATTTCAGAATTGCACCGTGCAATGTGGAGATATTACTGTTTGTGCATTTACAATATTCATTGATTTTTGCCATTGAAAAACATGTTTTTCATATACCAGAAATGTTTGAAGCTACTGACTGAATGAAAGGAGCTGGCATCTCACTCTCTTTGAATCTTCTTTATCATGCTAGGATTAACAGGAAAAAGCAAAAAATTTCAGAATTGCACCTTGCAATGTGGAGATATTACTGTTTGTGCATTTACAATATTCATTGATTTTTGCCATTGAAAAACATGTTTTTCATATACCAGAAATGTTTGAAGCTACTGACTGAATGAAAGGAGCTGGCATCTCACTCTCTTTGAATCTTCTTTATCATGCTAGGATTAACAGGAAAAAGCTAAAAATTTCAGAATTGCACCGTGCAATGTGGAGATATTACTGTTTGTGCATTTACAATATTCATTGATTTTTGCCATTGAAAAACATGTTTTTCATATACCAGAAATGTTTGAAGCTACTGACTGAATGAAAGGAGCTGGCATCTCACTCTCTTTGAATCTTCTTTATCATGCTAGGATTAGCAGGAAAAAGCAAAAAATTTCAGAATTGCACCTTGCAATGTGGAGTTATTACTGTTTGTGCATTTACAATATTCATTGATTTTTGCCATTGAAAAACGTCCAGAAATGTTTGAAGCTACTGACTGAATGAAAGGAGCTGGCATCTCACTCTCTTTGAATCTTCTTTATCATGCTAGGATTAGCAGGAAAAAGCAAAAAATTTCAGAATTGCACCTTGCAATGTGGAGATATTACTGTTTGTGCATTTACAATATTCATTGATTTTTGCCATTGAAAAACATGTTTTTCATATACCAGAAATGTTTGAAGCTACTGACTGAATGAAAGGAGCTGGCATCTCACTCTCTTTGAATCTTCTTTATCATGCTAGGATTAGCAGGAAAAAGCAAAAAATTTCAGAATTGCACCTTGCAATGTGGAGATATTACTGTTTGTGCATTTACAATATTCATTGATTTTTGCCATTGAAAAACATGTTTTTCATATACCAGAAATGTTTGAAGCTACTGACTGAATGAAAGGAGCTGGCATCTCACTCTCTTTGAATCTTCTTTATCATGCTAGGATTAACAGGAAAAAGCAAAAAATTTCAGAATTGCACCTTGCAATGTGGAGATATTACTGTTTGTGCATTTACAATATTCATTGATTTTTGCCATTGAAAAACATGTTTTTCATATACCAGAAATGTTTGAAGCTACTGACTGAATGAAAGGAGCTGGCATCTCACTCTCTTTGAATCTTCTTTATCATGCTAGGATTAACAGGAAAAAGCAAAAAATTTCAGAATTGCACCTTGCAATGTGGAGATATTACTGTTTGTGCATTTACAATATTCATTGATTTTTGCCATTGAAAAACGTCCAGAAATGTTTGAAGCTACTGACTGAATGAAAGGAGCTGGCATCTCACTCTCTTTGAATCTTCTTTATCATGCTAGGATTAACAGGAAAAAGCTAAAAATTTCAGAATTGCACCGTGCAATGTGGAGATATTACTGTTTGTGCATTTACAATATTCATTGATTTTTGCCATTGAAAAACATGTTTTTCATATACCAGAAATGTTTGAAGCTACTGACTGAATGAAAGGAGCTGGCATCTCACTCTCTTTGAATCTTCTTTATCATGCTAGGATTAGCAGGAAAAAGCAAAAAATTTCAGAATTGCACCTTGCAATGTGGAGATATTACTGTTTGTGCATTTACAATATTCATTGATTTTTGCCATTGAAAAACATGTTTTTCATATACCAGAAATGTTTGAAGCTACTGACTGAATGAAAGGAGCTGGCATCTCACTCTCTTTGAATCTTCTTTATCATGCTAGGATTAACAGGAAAAATCAAAAAATTTCAGAATTGCACCTTGCAATGTGGAGATATTACTGTTTGTGCATTTACAATATTCATTGATTTTTGCCATTGAAAAACATGTTTTTCATATACCAGAAATGTTTGAAGCTACTGACTGAATGAAAGGAGCTGGCATCTCACTCTCTTTGAATCTTCTTTATCATGCTAGGATTAACAGGAAAAAGCTAAAAATTTCAGAATTGCACCGTGCAATGTGGAGATATTACTGTTTGTGCATTTACAATATTCATTGATTTTTGCCATTGAAAAACATGTTTTTCATATACCAGAAATGTTTGAAGCTACTGACTGAATGAAAGGAGCTGGCATCTCACTCTCTTTGAATCTTCTTTATCATGCTAGGATTAACAGGAAAAAGCAAAAAATTTCAGAATTGCACCTTGCAATGTGGAGATATTACTGTTTGTGCATTTACAATATTCATTGATTTTTGCCATTGAAAAATGTCCAGAAATGTTTGAAGCTACTGACTGAATGAAAGGAGCTGGCATCTCACTCTCTTTGAATCTTCTTTATCATGCTAGGATTAACAGGAAAAAGCTAAAAATTTCAGAATTGCACCGTGCAATGTGGAGATATTACTGTTTGTGCATTTACAATATTCATTGATTTTTGCCATTGAAAAACATGTTTTTCATATACCAGAAATGTTTGAAGCTACTGACTGAATGAAAGGAGCTGGCATCTCACTCTCTTTGAATCTTCTTTATCATGCTAGGATTAGCAGGAAAAAGCAAAAAATTTCAGAATTGCACCTTGCAATGTGGAGATATTACTGTTTGTGCATTTACAATATTCATTGATTTTTGCCATTGAAAAACATGTTTTTCATATACCAGAAATGTTTGAAGCTACTGACTGAATGAAAGGAGCTGGCATCTCACTCTCTTTGAATCTTCTTTATCATGCTAGGATTAACAGGAAAAAGCAAAAAATTTCAGAATTGCACCTTGCAATGTGGAGATATTACTGTTTGTGCATTTACAATATTCATTGATTTTTGCCATTGAAAAACATGTTTTTCATATACCAGAAATGTTTGAAGCTACTGACTGAATGAAAGGAGCTGGCATCTCACTCTCTTTGAATCTTCTTTATCATGCTAGGATTAACAGGAAAAAGCAAAAAATTTCAGAATTGCACCTTGCAATGTGGAGATATTACTGTTTGTGCATTTACAATATTCATTGATTTTTGCCATTGAAAAACATGTTTTTCATATACCAGAAATGTTTGAAGCTACTGACTGAATGAAAGGAGCTGGCATCTCACTCTCTTTGAATCTTCTTTATCATGCTAGGATTAACAGGAAAAAGCTAAAAATTTCAGAATTGCACCGTGCAATGTGGAGATATTACTGTTTGTGCATTTACAATATTCATTGATTTTTGCCATTGAAAAACATGTTTTTCATATACCAGAAATGTTTGAAGCTACTGACTGAATGAAAGGAGCTGGCATCTCACTCTCTTTGAATCTTCTTTATCATGCTAGGTTAACAGGAAAAAGCAAAAAATTTCAGAATTGCACCTTGCAATGTGGAGATATTACTGTTTGTGCATTTACAATATTCATTGATTTTTGCCATTGAAAAATGTCCAGAAATGTTTGAAGCTACTGACTGAATGAAAGGAGCTGGCATCTCACTCTCTTTGAATCTTCTTTATCATGCTAGGATTAACAGGAAAAAGCTAAAAATTTCAGAATTGCACCGTGCAATGTGGAGATATTACTGTTTGTGCATTTACAATATTCATTGATTTTTGCCATTGAAAAACATGTTTTTCATATACCAGAAATGTTTGAAGCTACTGACTGAATGAAAGGAGCTGGCATCTCACTCTCTTTGAATCTTCTTTATCATGCTAGGATTAGCAGGAAAAAGCAAAAAATTTCAGAATTGCACCTTGCAATGTGGAGTTATTACTGTTTGTGCATTTACAATATTCATTGATTTTTGCCATTGAAAAACGTCCAGAAATGTTTGAAGCTACTGACTGAATGAAAGGAGCTGGCATCTCACTCTCTTTGAATCTTCTTTATCATGCTAGGATTAGCAGGAAAAAGCAAAAAATTTCAGAATTGCACCTTGCAATGTGGAGATATTACTGTTTGTGCATTTACAATATTCATTGATTTTTGCCATTGAAAAACATGTTTTTCATATACCAGAAATGTTTGAAGCTACTGACTGAATGAAAGGAGCTGGCATCTCACTCTCTTTGAATCTTCTTTATCATGCTAGGATTAGCAGGAAAAAGCAAAAAATTTCAGAATTGCACCTTGCAATGTGGAGATATTACTGTTTGTGCATTTACAATATTCATTGATTTTTGCCATTGAAAAACATGTTTTTCATATACCAGAAATGTTTGAAGCTACTGAGTGAATGAAAGGAGCTGGCATCTCACTCTCTTTGAATCTTCTTTATCATGCTAGGATTAACAGGAAAAAGCAAAAAATTTCAGAATTGCACCTTGCAATGTGGAGATATTACTGTTTGTGCATTTACAATATTCATTGATTTTTGCCATTGAAAAACATGTTTTTCATATACCAGAAATGTTTGAAGCTACTGACTGAATGAAAGGAGCTGGCATCTCACTCTCTTTGAATCTTCTTTATCATGCTAGGATTAACAGGAAAAAGCTAAAAATTTCAGAATTGCACCGTGCAATGTGGAGATATTACTGTTTGTGCATTTACAATATTCATTGATTTTTGCCATTGAAAAACATGTTTTTCATATACCAGAAATGTTTGAAGCTACTGACTGAATGAAAGGAGCTGGCATCTCACTCTCTTTGAATCTTCTTTATCATGCTAGGATTAGCAGGAAAAAGCAAAAAATTTCAGAATTGCACCTTGCAATGTGGAGATATTACTGTTTGTGCATTTACAATATTCATTGATTTTTGCCATTGAAAAACATGTTTTTCATATACCAGAAATGTTTGAAGCTACTGACTGAATGAAAGGAGCTGGCATCTCACTCTCTTTGAATCTTCTTTATCATGCTAGGATTAGCAGGAAAAAGCAAAAAATTTCAGAATTGCACCTTGCAATATTGAGATATTACTGTTTGTGCATTTACAATATTCATTAATTTTTGCCATTGAAAAACGTCCAGAAATGTTTGAAGCTACTGACTGAATGAAAGGAGCTGGCATCTCACTCTCTTTGAATCTTCTTTATCATGCTAGGATTAACAGGAAAAAGCTAAAAATTTCAGAATTGCACCGTGCAATGTGGAGATATTACTGTTTGTGCATTTACAATATTCATTGATTTTTGCCATTGAAAAACATGTTTTTCATATACCAGAAATGTTTGAAGCTACTGACTGAATGAAAGGAGCTGGCATCTCACTCTCTTTGAATCTTCTTTATCATGCTAGGATTAGCAGGAAAAAGCAAACAATTTCAGAATTGCACCTTGCAATGTGGAGATATTACTGTTTGTGCATTTACAATATTCATTGATTTTTGCCATTGAAAAACATGTTTTTCATATACCAGAAATGTTTGAAGCTACTGACTGAATGAAAGGAGCTGGCATCTCACTCTCTTTGAATCTTCTTTATCATGCTAGGATTAACAGGAAAAAGTTAAAAATTTCAGAATTTGCAGTGTGCAATGTGGAGATATTACTGTTTGTGCATTTACAATATTCATTGATTTTTGCCATTGAAAAACATGTTTTTCATATACCAGAAATGTTTGAAGCTACTGACTGAATGAAAGGATCTGGCATCTCACTCTCTTTGAATCTTCTTTATCATGCTAGGATTAACAGGAAAAAGCTAAAAATTTCAGAATTGCACCGTGCAATGTGGAGATATTACTGTTTGTGCATTTACAATATTCATTGATTTTTGCCATTGAAAAACATGTTTTTCATATACCAGAAATGTTTGAAGCTACTGACTGAATGAAAGGAGCTGGCATCTCACTCTCTTTGAATCTTCTTTATCATGCTAGGATTAGCAGGAAAAAGCAAAAAATTTCAGAATTGCACCTTGCAATGTGGAGATATTACTGTTTGTGCATTTACAATATTCATTGATTTTTGCCATTGAAAAACGTTTTTCATATACCAGAAATGTTTGAAGCTACTGACTGAATGAAAGGAGCTGGCATCTCACTCTCTTTGAATCTTCTTTATCATGCTAGGATTAGCAGGAAAAAGCAAAAAATTTCAGAATTGCACCTTGCAATGTGGAGATATTACTGTTTGTGCATTTACAATATTCATTAATTTTTGCCATTGAAAAACGTCCAGAAATGTTTGAAGCTACTGACTGAATGAAAGGAGCTGGCATCTCACTTTGAATCTTCTTTATCATGCTAGGATTAACAGGAAAAAGCTAAAAATTTCAGAATTGCACCGTGCAATGTGGAGATATTACTGTTTGTGCATTTACAATATTCATTGATTTTTGCCATTGAAAAACATGTTTTTCATATACCAGAAATGTTTGAAGCTACTGACTGAATGAAAGGAGCTGGCATCTCACTCTCTTTGAATCTTCTTTATCATGCTAGGATTAGCAGGAAAAAGCAAACAATTTCAGAATTGCACCTTGCAATGTGGAGATATTACTGTTTGTGCATTTACAATATTCATTGATTTTTGCCATTGAAAAACATGTTTTTCATATACCAGAAATGTTTGAAGCTACTGACTGAATGAAAGGAGCTGGCATCTCACTCTCTTTGAATCTTCTTTATCATGCTAGGATTAACAGGAAAAAGTTAAAAATTTCAGAATTGCACCGTGCAATGTGGAGATATTACTGTTTGTGCATTTACAATATTCATTGATTTTTGCCATTGAAAAACATGTTTTTCATATACCAGAAATGTTTGAAGCTACTGACTGAATGAAAGGAGCTGGCATCTCACTCTCTTTGAATCTTCTTTATCATGCTAGGATTAGCAGGAAAAAGCAAAAAATTTCAGAATTGCACCTTGCAATGTGGAGATATTACTGTTTGTGCATTTACAAAATTCATTGATTTTTGCCATTGAAAAACATGTTTTTCATATACCAGAAATGTTTGAAGCTACTGACTGAATGAAAGGAGCTGGCATCTCACTCTCTTTGAATCTTCTTTATCATGCTAGGATTAACAGGAAAAAGCAAAAAATTTCAGAATTGCACCTTGCAATGTGGAGATATTACTGTTTGTGCATTTACAATATTCATTGATTTTTGCCATTGAAAAACATGTTTTTCATATACCAGAAATGTTTGAAGCTACTGACTGAATGAAAGGAGCTGGCATCTCACTCTCTTTGAATCTTCTTTATCATGCTAGGATTAACAGGAAAAAGCAAAAAATTTCAGAATTGCACCTTGCAATGTGGAGATATTACTGTTTGTGCATTTACAATATTCATTGATTTTTGCCATTGAAAAACGTCCAGAAATGTTTGAAGCTACTGACTGAATGAAAGGAGCTGGCATCTCACTCTCTTTGAATCTTCTTTATCATGCTAGGATTAACAGGAAAAAGCTAAAAATTTCAGAATTGCACCGTGCAATGTGGAGATATTACTGTTTGTGCATTTACAATATTCATTGATTTTTGCCATTGAAAAACATGTTTTTCATATACCAGAAATGTTTGAAGCTACTGACTGAATGAAAGGAGCTGGCATCTCACTCTCTTTGAATCTTCTTTATCATGCTAGGATTAACAGGAAAAAGCTAAAAATTTCAGAATTGCACCGTGCAATGTGGAGATATTACTGTTTGTGCATTTACAATATTCATTGATTTTTGCCATTGAAAAACATGTTTTTCATATACCAGAAATGTTTGAAGCTACTGACTGAATGAAAGGAGCTGGCATCTCACTCTCTTTGAATCTTCTTTATCATTCTAGGATTAGCAGGAAAAAGCAAAAAATTTCAGAATTGCACCTTGCAATGTGGAGATATTACTGTTTGTGCATTTACAATATTCATTGATTTTTGCCATTGAAAAACATGTTTTTCATATACCAGAAATGTTTGAAGCTACTGACTGAATGAAAGGAGCTGGCATCTCACTCTCTTTGAATCTTCTTTATCATGCTAGGATTAGCAGGAAAAAGCAAAAAATTTCAGAATTGCACCTTGCAATGTGGAGATATTACTGTTTGTGCATTTACAATATTCATTGATTTTTGCCATTGAAAAACATGTTTTTCATATACCAGAAATGTTTGAAGCTACTGACTGAATGAAAGGAGCTGGCATCTCACTCTCTTTGAATCTTCTTTATCATGCTAGGATTAGCAGGAAAAAGCAAAAAATTTCAGAATTGCACCTTGCAATGTGGAGATATTACTGTTTGTGCATTTACAATATTCATTGATTTTTGCCATTGAAAAACGTCCAGAAATGTTTGAAGCTACTGACTGAATGAAAGGAGCTGGCATCTCACTCTCTTTGAATCTTCTTTATCATGCTAGGATTAACAGGAAAAAGCTAAAAATTTCAGAATTGCACCGTGCAATGTGGAGATATTACTGTTTGTGCATTTACAATATTCATTGATTTTTGCCATTGAAAAACATGTTTTTCGTATACCAGAAATGTTTGAAGCTACTGACTGAATGAAAGGAGCTGGCATCTCACTCTCTTTGAATCTTCTTTATCATGCTAGGATTAGCAGGAAAAAGCAAAAAATTTCAGAATTGCACCTTGCAATGTGGAGATATTACTGTTTGTGCATTTACAATATTCATTGATTTTTGCCATTGAAAAACATGTTTTTCATATACCAGAAATGTTTGAAGCTACTGACTGAATGAAAGGAGCTGGCATCTCACTCTCTTTGAATCTTCTTTATCATGCTAGGATTAACAGGAAAAAGCAAAAAATTTCAGAATTGCACCTTGCAATGTGGAGATATTACTGTTTGTGCATTTACAATATTCATTGATTTTTGCCATTGAAAAACATGTTTTTCATATACCAGAAATGTTTGAAGCTACTGACTGAATGAAAGGAGCTGGCATCTCACTCTCTTTGAATCTTCTTTATCATGCTAGGATTAACAGGAAAAAGCTAAAAATTTCAGAATTGCACCGTGCAATGTGGAGATATTACTGTTTGTGCATTTACAATATTCATTGATTTTTGCCATTGAAAAACGTTTTTCATATACCAGAAATGTTTGAAGCTACTGACTGAATGAAAGGAGCTGGCATCTCACTCTCTTTGAATCTTCTTTATCATTCTAGGATTAGCAGGAAAAAGCAAAAAATTTCAGAATTGCACCTTGCAATGTGGAGATATTACTGTTTGTGCATTTACAATATTCATTGATTTTTGCCATTGAAAAACATGTTTTTCATATACCAGAAATGTTTGAAGCTACTGACTGAATGAAAGGAGCTGGCATCTCACTCTCTTTGAATCTTCTTTATCATGCTAGGAATAACAGGAAAAAGCTAAAAATTTCAGAATTGCACCGTGCAATGTGGAGATATTACTGTTTGTGCATTTACAATATTCATTGATTTTTGCCATTGAAAAACATGTTTTTCATATACCAGAAATGTTTGAAGCTACTGACTGAATGAAAGGAGCTGGCATCTCACTCTTTTTGAATCTTCTTTATCATGCTAGGATTAGCAGGAAAAAGCAAAAAATTTCAGAATTGCACCTTGCAATGTGGAGTTATTACTGTTTGTGCATTTACAATATTCATTGATTTTTGCCATTGAAAAACGTCCAGAAATGTTTGAAGCTACTGACTGAATGAAAGGAGCTGGCATCTCACTCTCTTTGAATCTTCTTTATCATGCTAGGATTAGCAGGAAAAAGCAAAAAATTTCAGAATTGCACCTTGCAATGTGGAGATATTACTGTTTGTGCATTTACAATATTCATTGATTTTTGCCATTGAAAAACATGTTTTTCATATACCAGAAATGTTTGAAGCTACTGACTGAATGAAAGGAGCTGGCATCTCACTCTCTTTGAATCTTCTTTATCATGCTAGGATTAACAGGAAAAAGCAAAAAATTTCAGAATTGCACCTTGCAATGTGGAGATATTACTGTTTGTGCATTTACAATATTCATTGATTTTTGCCATTGAAAAACATGTTTTTCATATACCAGAAATGTTTGAAGCTACTGACTGAATGAAAGGAGCTGGCATCTCACTCTCTTTGAATCTTCTTTATCATGCTAGGATTAACAGGAAAAAGCAAAAAATTTCAGAATTGCACCTTGCAATGTGGAGATATTACTGTTTGTGCATTTACAATATTCATTGATTTTTGCCATTGAAAAACGTCCAGAAATGTTTGAAGCTACTGACTGAATGAAAGGAGCTGGCATCTCACTCTCTTTGAATCTTCTTTATCATGCTAGGATTAGCAGGAAAAAGCAAAAAATTTCAGAATTGCACCTTGCAATGTGGAGATATTACTGTTTGTGCATTTACAATATTCATTGATTTTTGCCATTGAAAAACATGTTTTTCATATACCAGAAATGTTTGAAGCTACTGACTGAATGAAAGGAGCTGGCATCTCACTCTCTTTGAATCTTCTTTATCATGCTAGGATTAACAGGAAAAAGCAAAAAATTTCAGAATTGCACCTTGCAATGTGGAGATATTACTGTTTGTGCATTTACAATATTCATTGATTTTTGCCATTGAAAAACATGTTTTTCATATACCAGAAATGTTTGAAGCTACTGACTGAATGAAAGGAGCTGGCATCTCACTCTCTTTGAATCTTCTTTATCATGCTAGGATTAACAGGAAAAAGCTAAAAATTTCAGAATTGCACCGTGCAATGTGGAGATATTACTGTTTGTGCATTTACAATATTCATTGATTTTTGCCATTGAAAAACATGTTTTTCATATACCAGAAATGTTTGAAGCTACTGACTGAATGAAAGGAGCTGGCATCTCACTCTCTTTGAATCTTCTTTATCATGCTAGGATTAGCAGGAAAAAGCAAAAAATTTCAGAATTGCACCTTGCAATGTGGAGATATTACTGTTTGTGCATTTACAATATTCATTGATTTTTGCCATTGAAAAACATGTTTTTCATATACCAGAAATGTTTGAAGCTACTGACTGAATGAAAGGAGCTGGCATCTCACTCTCTTTGAATCTTCTTTATCATGCTAGGATTAACAGGAAAAAGCTAAAAATTTCAGAATTGCACCGTGCAATGTGGAGATATTACTGTTTGTGCATTTACAATATTCATTGATTTTTGCCATTGAAAAACATGTTTTTCATATACCAGAAATGTTTGAAGCTACTGACTGAATGAAAGGAGCTGGCATCTCACTCTCTTTGAATCTTCTTTATCATGCTAGGATTAGCAGGAAAAAGCAAAAAATTTCAGAATTGCACCTTGCAATGTGGAGATATTACTGTTTGTGCATTTACAATATTCATTGATTTTTGCCATTGAAAAACATGTTTTTCATATACCAGAAATGTTTGAAGCTACTGACTGAATGAAAGAAGCTGGCATCTCACTCTCTTTGAATCTTCTTTATCATGCTAGGATTAACAGGAAAAAGCAAAAAATTTCAGAATTGCACCTTGCAATGTGGAGATATTACTGTTTGTGCATTTACAATATTCATTGATTTTTGCCATTGAAAAACATGTTTTTCATATACCAGAAATGTTTGAAGCTACTGACTGAATGAAAGGAGCTGGCATCTCACTCTCTTTGAATCTTCTTTATCATGCTAGGATTAACAGGAAAAAGCAAAAAATTTCAGAATTGCACCTTGCAATGTGGAGATATTACTGTTTGTGCATTTACAATATTCATTGATTTTTGCCATTGAAAAACATGTTTTTCATATACCAGAAATGTTTGAAGCTACTGACTGAATGAAAGGAGCTGGCATCTCACTCTCTTTGAATCTTCTTTATCATGCTAGGATTAACAGGAAAAAGCTAAAAATTTCAGAATTGCACCGTGCAATGTGGAGATATTACTGTTTGTGCATTTACAATATTCATTGATTTTTGCCATTGAAAAACATGTTTTTCATATACCAGAAATGTTTGAAGCTACTGACTGAATGAAAGGAGCTGGCATCTCACTCTCTTTGAATCTTCTTTATCATGCTAGGATTAACAGGAAAAAGCAAAAAATTTCAGAATTGCACCTTGCAATGTGGAGATATTACTGTTTGTGCATTTACAATATTCATTGATTTTTGCCATTGAAAAACGTCCAGAAATGTTTGAAGCTACTGACTGAATGAAAGGAGCTGGCATCTCACTCTCTTTGAATCTTCTTTATCATGCTAGGATTAACAGGAAAAAGCTAAAAATTTCAGAATTGCACCGTGCAATGTGGAGATATTACTGTTTGTGCATTTACAATATTCATTGATTTTTGCCATTGAAAAACATGTTTTTCATATACCAGAAATGTTTGAAGCTACTGACTGAATGAAAGGAGCTGGCATCTCACTCTCTTTGAATCTTCTTTATCATGCTAGGATTAGCAGGAAAAAGCAAAAAATTTCAGAATTGCACCTTGCAATGTGGAGATATTACTGTTTGTGCATTTACAATATTCATTGATTTTTGCCATTGAAAAACATGTTTTTCATATACCAGAAATGTTTGAAGCTACTGACTGAATGAAAGGAGCTGGCATCTCACTCTCTTTGAATCTTCTTTATCATGCTAGGATTAACAGGAAAAAGCTAAAAATTTCAGAATTGCACCGTGCAATGTGGAGATATTACTGTTTGTGCATTTACAATATTCATTGATTTTTGCCATTGAAAAACATGTTTTTCATATACCAGAAATGTTTGAAGCTACTGACTGAATGAAAGGAGCTGGCATCTCACTCTCTTTGAATCTTCTTTATCATTCTAGGATTAGCAGGAAAAAGCAAAAAATTTCAGAATTGCACCTTGCAATGTGGAGATATTACTGTTTGTGCATTTACAATATTCATTGATTTTTGCCATTGAAAAACATGTTTTTCATATACCAGAAATGTTTGAAGCTACTGACTGAATGAAAGGAGCTGGCATCTCACTCTCTTTGAATCTTCTTTATCATGCTAGGATTAGCAGGAAAAAGCAAAAAATTTCAGAATTGCACCTTGCAATGTGGAGATATTACTGTTTGTGCATTTACAATATTCATTGATTTTTGCCATTGAAAAACATGTTTTTCATATACCAGAAATGTTTGAAGCTACTGACTGAATGAAAGGAGCTGGCATCTCACTCTCTTTGAATCTTCTTTATCATGCTAGGATTAGCAGGAAAAAGCAAAAAATTTCAGAATTGCACCTTGCAATGTGGAGATATTACTGTTTGTGCATTTACAATATTCATTGATTTTTGCCATTGAAAAACGTCCAGAAATGTTTGAAGCTACTGACTGAATGAAAGGAGCTGGCATCTCACTCTCTTTGAATCTTCTTTATCATGCTAGGATTAACAGGAAAAAGCTAAAAATTTCAGAATTGCACCGTGCAATGTGGAGATATTACTGTTTGTGCATTTACAATATTCATTGATTTTTGCCATTGAAAAACATGTTTTTCGTATACCAGAAATGTTTGAAGCTACTGACTGAATGAAAGGAGCTGGCATCTCACTCTCTTTGAATCTTCTTTATCATGCTAGGATTAGCAGGAAAAAGCAAAAAATTTCAGAATTGCACCTTGCAATGTGGAGATATTACTGTTTGTGCATTTACAATATTCATTGATTTTTGCCATTGAAAAACATGTTTTTCATATACCAGAAATGTTTGAAGCTACTGACTGAATGAAAGGAGCTGGCATCTCACTCTCTTTGAATCTTCTTTATCATGCTAGGATTAACAGGAAAAAGCAAAAAATTTCAGAATTGCACCTTGCAATGTGGAGATATTACTGTTTGTGCATTTACAATATTCATTGATTTTTGCCATTGAAAAACATGTTTTTCATATACCAGAAATGTTTGAAGCTACTGACTGAATGAAAGGAGCTGGCATCTCACTCTCTTTGAATCTTCTTTATCATGCTAGGATTAACAGGAAAAAGCTAAAAATTTCAGAATTGCACCGTGCAATGTGGAGATATTACTGTTTGTGCATTTACAATATTCATTGATTTTTTGCCATTGAAAAACATGTTTTTCATATACCAGAAATGTTTGAAGCTACTGACTGAATGAAAGGAGCTGGCATCTCACTCTCTTTGAATCTTCTTTATCATTCTAGGATTAGCAGGAAAAAGCAAAAAATTTCAGAATTGCACCTTGCAATGTGGAGATATTACTGTTTGTGCATTTACAATATTCATTGATTTTTGCCATTGAAAAACATGTTTTTCATATACCAGAAATGTTTGAAGCTACTGACTGAATGAAAGGAGCTGGCATCTCACTCTCTTTGAATCTTCTTTATCATGCTAGGAATAACAGGAAAAAGCTAAAAATTTCAGAATTGCACCGTGCAATGTGGAGATATTACTGTTTGTGCATTTACAATATTCATTGATTTTTGCCATTGAAAAACATGTTTTTCATATACCAGAAATGTTTGAAGCTACTGACTGAATGAAAGGAGCTGGCATCTCACTCTTTTTGAATCTTCTTTATCATGCTAGGATTAGCAGGAAAAAGCAAAAAATTTCAGAATTGCACCTTGCAATGTGGAGTTATTACTGTTTGTGCATTTACAATATTCATTGATTTTTGCCATTGAAAAACGTCCAGAAATGTTTGAAGCTACTGACTGAATGAAAGGAGCTGGCATCTCACTCTCTTTGAATCTTCTTTATCATGCTAGGATTAGCAGGAAAAAGCAAAAAATTTCAGAATTGCACCTTGCAATGTGGAGATATTACTGTTTGTGCATTTACAATATTCATTGATTTTTGCCATTGAAAAACATGTTTTTCATATACCAGAAATGTTTGAAGCTACTGACTGAATGAAAGGAGCTGGCATCTCACTCTCTTTGAATCTTCTTTATCATGCTAGGATTAACAGGAAAAAGCAAAAAATTTCAGAATTGCACCTTGCAATGTGGAGATATTACTGTTTGTGCATTTACAATATTCATTGATTTTTGCCATTGAAAAACATGTTTTTCATATACCAGAAATGTTTGAAGCTACTGACTGAATGAAAGGAGCTGGCATCTCACTCTCTTTGAATCTTCTTTATCATGCTAGGATTAACAGGAAAAAGCAAAAAATTTCAGAATTGCACCTTGCAATGTGGAGATATTACTGTTTGTGCATTTACAATATTCATTGATTTTGCCATTGAAAAACGTCCAGAAATGTTTGAAGCTACTGACTGAATGAAAGGAGCTGGCATCTCACTCTCTTTGAATCTTCTTTATCATGCTAGGATTAGCAGGAAAAAGCAAAAAATTTCAGAATTGCACCTTGCAATGTGGAGATATTACTGTTTGTGCATTTACAATATTCATTGATTTTTGCCATTGAAAAACATGTTTTTCATATACCAGAAATGTTTGAAGCTACTGACTGAATGAAAGGAGCTGGCATCTCACTCTCTTTGAATCTTCTTTATCATGCTAGGATTAACAGGAAAAAGCAAAAAATTTCAGAATTGCACCTTGCAATGTGGAGATATTACTGTTTGTGCATTTACAATATTCATTGATTTTTGCCATTGAAAAACATGTTTTTCATATACCAGAAATGTTTGAAGCTACTGACTGAATGAAAGGAGCTGGCATCTCACTCTCTTTGAATCTTCTTTATCATGCTAGGATTAACAGGAAAAAGCTAAAAATTTCAGAATTGCACCGTGCAATGTGGAGATATTACTGTTTGTGCATTTACAATATTCATTGATTTTTGCCATTGAAAAACATGTTTTTCATATACCAGAAATGTTTGAAGCTACTGACTGAATGAAAGGAGCTGGCATCTCACTCTCTTTGAATCTTCTTTATCATGCTAGGATTAGCAGGAAAAAGCAAAAAATTTCAGAATTGCACCTTGCAATGTGGAGATATTACTGTTTGTGCATTTACAATATTCATTGATTTTTGCCATTGAAAAACATGTTTTTCATATACCAGAAATGTTTGAAGCTACTGACTGAATGAAAGGAGCTGGCATCTCACTCTCTTTGAATCTTCTTTATCATGCTAGGATTAACAGGAAAAAGCTAAAAATTTCAGAATTGCACCGTGCAATGTGGAGATATTACTGTTTGTGCATTTACAATATTCATTGATTTTTGCCATTGAAAAACATGTTTTTCATATACCAGAAATGTTTGAAGCTACTGACTGAATGAAAGGAGCTGGCATCTCACTCTCTTTGAATCTTCTTTATCATGCTAGGATTAGCAGGAAAAAGCAAAAAATTTCAGAATTGCACCTTGCAATGTGGAGATATTACTGTTTGTGCATTTACAATATTCATTGATTTTTGCCATTGAAAAACATGTTTTTCATATACCAGAAATGTTTGAAGCTACTGACTGAATGAAAGGAGCTGGCATCTCACTCTCTTTGAATCTTCTTTATCATGCTAGGATTAACAGGAAAAAGCAAAAAATTTCAGAATTGCACCTTGCAATGTGGAGATATTACTGTTTGTGCATTTACAATATTCATTGATTTTTGCCATTGAAAAACATGTTTTTCATATACCAGAAATGTTTGAAGCTACTGACTGAATGAAAGGAGCTGGCATCTCACTCTCTTTGAATCTTCTTTATCATGCTAGGATTAACAGGAAAAAGCAAAAAATTTCAGAATTGCACCTTGCAATGTGGAGATATTACTGTTTGTGCATTTACAATATTCATTGATTTTTGCCATTGAAAAACATGTTTTTCATATACCAGAAATGTTTGAAGCTACTGACTGAATGAAAGGAGCTGGCATCTCACTCTCTTTGAATCTTCTTTATCATGCTAGGATTAACAGGAAAAAGCTAAAAATTTCAGAATTGCACCGTGCAATGTGGAGATATTACTGTTTGTGCATTTACAATATTCATTGATTTTTGCCATTGAAAAACATGTTTTTCATATACCAGAAATGTTTGAAGCTACTGACTGAATGAAAGGAGCTGGCATCTCACTCTCTTTGAATCTTCTTTATCATGCTAGGATTAACAGGAAAAAGCAAAAAATTTCAGAATTGCACCTTGCAATGTGGAGATATTACTGTTTGTGCATTTACAATATTCATTGATTTTTGCCATTGAAAAACGTCCAGAAATGTTTGAAGCTACTGACTGAATGAAAGGAGCTGGCATCTCACTCTCTTTGAATCTTCTTTATCATGCTAGGATTAACAGGAAAAAGCTAAAAATTTCAGAATTGCACCGTGCAATGTGGAGATATTACTGTTTGTGCATTTACAATATTCATTGATTTTTGCCATTGAAAAACATGTTTTTCATATACCAGAAATGTTTGAAGCTACTGACTGAATGAAAGGAGCTGGCATCTCACTCTCTTTGAATCTTCTTTATCATGCTAGGATTAGCAGGAAAAAGCAAAAAATTTCAGAATTGCACCTTGCAATGTGGAGATATTACTGTTTGTGCATTTACAATATTCATTGATTTTTGCCATTGAAAAACATGTTTTTCATATACCAGAAATGTTTGAAGCTACTGACTGAATGAAAGGAGCTGGCATCTCACTCTCTTTGAATCTTCTTTATCATGCTAGGATTAACAGGAAAAAGCTAAAAATTTCAGAATTGCACCGTGCAATGTGGAGATATTACTGTTTGTGCATTTACAATATTCATTGATTTTTGCCATTGAAAAACATGTTTTTCATATACCAGAAATGTTTGAAGCTACTGACTGAATGAAAGGAGCTGGCATCTCACTCTCTTTGAATCTTCTTTATCATGCTAGGATTAGCAGGAATAAGCAAAAAATTTCAGAATTGCACCTTGCAATGTGGAGATATTACTGTTTGTGCATTTACAATATTCATTGATTTTTGCCATTGAAAAACATGTTTTTCATATACCAGAAATGTTTGAAGCTACTGACTGAATGAAAGGAGCTGGCATCTCACTCTCTTTGAATCTTCTTTATCATGCTAGGATTAACAGGGAAAAAGCAAAAAATTTCAGAATTGCACCTTGCAATGTGGAGATATTACTGTTTGTGCATTTACAATATTCATTGATTTTTGCCATTGAAAAACATGTTTTTCATATACCAGAAATGTTTGAAGCTACTGACTGAATGAAAGGAGCTGGCATCTCACTCTCTTTGAATCTTCTTTATCATGCTAGGATTAACAGGAAAAAGCAAAAAATTTCAGAATTGCACCTTGCAATGTGGAGATATTACTGTTTGTGCATTTACAATATTCATTGATTTTTGCCATTGAAAAACGTCCAGAAATGTTTGAAGCTACTGACTGAATGAAAGGAGCTGGCATCTCACTCTCTTTGAATCTTCTTTATCATGCTAGGATTAACAGGAAAAAGCTAAAAATTTCAGAATTGCACCGTGCAATGTGGAGATATTACTGTTTGTGCATTTACAATATTCATTGATTTTTGCCATTGAAAAACATGTTTTTCATATACCAGAAATGTTTGAAGCTACTGACTGAATGAAAGGAGCTGGCATCTCACTCTCTTTGAATCTTCTTTATCATGCTAGGATTAGCAGGAAAAAGCAAAAAATTTCAGAATTGCACCTTGCAATGTGGAGATATTACTGTTTGTGCATTTACAATATTCATTGATTTTTGCCATGAAAAACATGTTTTTCATATACCAGAAATGTTTGAAGCTACTGACTGAATGAAAGGAGCTGGCATCTCACTCTCTTTGAATCTTCTTTATCATGCTAGGATTAACAGGAAAAAGCAAAAAATTTCAGAATTGCACCTTGCAATGTGGAGATATTACTGTTTGTGCATTTACAATATTCATTGATTTTTGCCATTGAAAAACATGTTTTTCATATACCAGAAATGTTTGAAGCTACTGACTGAATGAAAGGAGCTGGCATCTCACTCTCTTTGAATCTTCTTTATCATGCTAGGATTAACAGGAAAAAGCTAAAAATTTCAGAATTGCACCGTGCAATGTGGAGATATTACTGTTTGTGCATTTACAATATTCATTGATTTTTGCCATTGAAAAACATGTTTTTCATATACCAGAAATGTTTGAAGCTACTGACTGAATGAAAGGAGCTGGCATCTCACTCTCTTTGAATCTTCTTTATCATGCTAGGATTAACAGGAAAAAGCAAAAAATTTCAGAATTGCACCTTGCAATGTGGAGATATTACTGTTTGTGCATTTACAATATTCATTGATTTTTGCCATTGAAAAACGTCCAGAAATGTTTGAAGCTACTGACTGAATGAAAGGAGCTGGCATCTCACTCTCTTTGAATCTTCTTTATCATGCTAGGATTAACAGGAAAAAGCTAAAAATTTCAGAATTGCACCGTGCAATGTGGAGATATTACTGTTTGTGCATTTACAATATTCATTGATTTTTGCCATTGAAAAACATGTTTTTCATATACCAGAAATGTTTGAAGCTACTGACTGAATGAAAGGAGCTGGCATCTCACTCTCTTTGAATCTTCTTTATCATGCTAGGATTAGCAGGAAAAAGCAAAAATTTCAGAATTGCACCTTGCAATGTGGAGATATTACTGTTTGTGCATTTACAATATTCATTGATTTTTGCCATTGAAAAACATGTTTTTCATATACCAGAAATGTTTGAAGCTACTGACTGAATGAAAGGAACTGGCATCTCACTCTCTTTGAATCTTCTTTATCATGCTAGGATTAACAGGAAAAAGCTAAAAATTTCAGAATTGCACCGTGCAATGTGGAGATATTACTGTTTGTGCATTTACAATATTCATTGATTTTTGCCATTGAAAAACATGTTTTTCATATACCAGAAATGTTTGAAGCTACTGACTGAATGAAAGGAGCTGGCATCTCACTCTCTTTGAATCTTCTTTATCATGCTAGGATTAGCAG
>NW_027370748.1:0-33647 GCF_046119375.1 Phyllobates terribilis
CAACAACCAAAAATCAGCAGTAAACAAATGCAGCAAATTGTATTTCAGCGGAAGCAAACAAGATAATACCAAAAACAGTATAAGACCAGAATTAAACCTAGATCAGTCTAGATCTAAAAAACCTAGGCTCTGATGCCACTTTTTAAAACTCAGATTCGCACAAATCTAAAGCCAAAAAATCAGAAAAACGCAACCAAGCATAAATCGACACAAGATTTGTTATCGAGGTTCGGAACAAAGTCCTACATCCTCGTGGTCTCCAGATACGGACCAAAATCAACTAGTAATCAGATCAATTTACAAGAGAGCAGAATATGCAAGGTTTCAAGGTAGATCAGACAAGCTAAACAAATACAAGAACAAGAGAGAAAGACTCCCTAAGGCGTAAAGGCATATCGGCGCTTCAAGGACCACCACCGAACTGAAGGAGCGCACCACCACCAGCCTGCGAACCAAGCAACCTCACCACATAACCGAAACACACAACCTTCAGCGAAGCAAACAGCAATTGCTTCAAACGAATCACTATGTTCAACCTCAGAGAACAACAGATTCAGAGCAGGAGAAGAAAACGCTCAAGAACGAGAGAGAAATGCTACAGAGAACGGCGCAGCAAGTACTTAGGGTTTAGGCAAATAAGAGCTTTGCTCTTTATATACCTAGGGTTTCAAGTGAGCTCTCCACACAGATCTGGAATGGGCCGAGCACCAACCTGCCAATATTACCTAATTGGGCCTCTATACGCATCACAGACCCAATAACATAAATTAGCCTATCATCACTTCTACCCACTACCTTACATAATAATACATAGAAATCAATCAATTCCTAACATGAAAAAAAACACAATAAAATAATCCATGTTAAAAGAAACCAGTCTCTGTATAATAAATTAACCGGACGAGAATCTTTGTTACCCCGCGTGAGAAATACCAACGTTACAAATGACATTCTACTCACTCTTTTATATCACTAATCCCCAAAATTAATAATCCGCAAACAATAAATCATTTTCGACCTATCAGTTTATGTAATACTGTTTATAAAGTTATTACAAAATTAATGGCTAATAGACTACAAAATTTGTTACCTAAAATAATTAATCCTTTACTGGGTGCTTTTGTTCAAAACCGTTTAATTCAAGACAACATTCTGATTGCGCATGAAATTTTTGATTCATTTCATAAGAAAAATAAAGGCACTAGAGGATGGATAGCTATAAAAATCGATATGGAAAAGGCTTATGACAAAATTCAATGGCCCTTTATTCAACAAATGATGCTTTCTTTTGGTTTCTCAGAAAATTGGACTAATTTGATCATGAAATGTATATCTTCAGCCTCCTTTTCTGTTCTGGTTAATAACGAACCTGGACCTAATTTTAAGCCCAAATGTGGTATACGGCAAGGAGACACAATTGCTCCATTTATTTTTACCATTGTCATGGAATATCTGGCACGATTTCTTACTAAAGAATCACAAAAATAAAATCATAAGGTTGGTATCAAATTATGTAATAATGGTACATGTATCCCTTTTCTCAGTTTTGCGGATGATACTATTATTTTTGCAAACACAAATATTAAAAATGCTATATATATTAAGAATACCCTAAATCATTTATCTAATATCTCTGGTCTCAAGATAAATTACGAAAAAAGTTCTATCCAATTTTCTAGAAATATGCAATCTAACATAAAAAACAAATCGCTTCGGAGCTCCAAATTCGTATCACAACTTCTATGAAAAAATATCTAGGAATTCCAATTTTAGCAGGTAAAGTTAAAAAACGAATGTTTTGATTATGCTATTACTAAACTTAAAAACCAACTTTCAAATTGGAAAGCCAATAATTTATCTCAAGCAGGAAGAACAATTCTACTTCAGTCTAATCTTTTATCTCAAACGAATTATCTAATGCAAAGTTTTTTCTTACCAAGTGGAATACATAACCAAATTGATGAAGTCAATACGAAATTTTTCTGGAATAAATTCGCTCATAATTCTAGATCCCTTATTTCTTGGGATAATATTTGTAAGCCCAAGCAAAACGGTGGATTGGGTCTTCAAAAGGCCGAAAATATTAATATAGCCTTAGAAATGAAACTTTTATGAAAGATTGTTAATGATAATAATAATAATATGTGGGTTAAAATAATTAAAGAAAAATACATTAAAAACAAAAATATTTTCAAGTATAACAAAAAAACTAAACACTCTTGGCAATTTGGTCCTCTCTTCACCTTCGAGATAAATTCAAAAATGGATTATTTTGGGTTGTAGGTAATGGAAATCAAATTAATTTTTGGTACGATAACTGGATTCCGAATATAAATATTAAACAATTTTTTAATCCGGCTTGTCATAACATTAATATGAAAGTCTCTGAATTTATTACGACTACCAAACAATGGGATCCGATTAAGCTAGCTACAATTCTACCTATGCATATCGTTAATCATATTATTAAAATTTTTATTCCTTTATCCGATATTGAAGATAAACTTATATGGAACTTATCTAGCTCGGAGGAGTTTAGTACCAAATCAGCTATTGAACTTACCAAAAATCACTGTACAAACACGAACTCTACTATTTTTACAAAAATGTGGAATCTCAATATTCCTCCTAAAATTAAAATTTTCCTTTGGAAGGCTTTATCTGACTGTCTCCCGACTACAGAAAGATTAAATAGGTACTTTAATCGAGTGCCAAATCACTGTACCCCGTGTAATGGTCAATTAGAAACTACTTCTCATTTTTTCTTTGAATGTTCTTCTACTATTAAGATGATACACATTCTTGAGCAAAGAATAGGTAACGGGATCAACTATAGACATTCGAATAACTTCACTGATGACTTTGAATATTTTCTTAATAACAACAAAAATATTGATATAATCTTCTTTTTATGGTTTGAGCTTTGGAAACATAGAAATAAAATGATTTTTGATAGATCTAATATTCCAAAAACTACTCCTATTGATATGGCTTTTATTTTATTCCACTCTTGGACAGCTTCTAAAGAATTCAACTCTATTAAACATAGCATTAAGAATAACCATAAAATATCAAATTCATACTAATCATAAGAAGAGGAAAAATATTACAAATTGGAAAAAGCCTCCTTTAGAATGGTTTAAAATTAATTTTGATGCTTCCTCTTATCCTAATGGAGACGCCTATACTGGGCAATATAATTCGTGATCATAATGGTACAGTTATTAAAATACAACATAATAGAATTAATGTTGCGTCTGCAATCCAAGGCGAGGCCATTGTAGTAAGAGAAGGGATTAAGTTAGCTAGGGATCTGAATCTTCAAAATATTATTATTAAAGGGGATAATTTAACTGTAATCAATGTCATTCGTAAAATTTGGCAGGTCCCATGGTGTATCAAGAATATTATCAAAGATATTTCCACTGTTTCAGAGAGAATAACAAGGCTGCGGATTTGCTAGCTTCAAAAGAGGTCGAGAGTATAGATACTAATATGATCAATACCTTACGTAGTATATGTAATTTACCTGATACTCAGATCAGGACTTTGCGAGAAAGGATGCGTTTATCGCAGCCTTTGCTCCTTAGTTTTCTTTTATTCTTTGTAAGCATTATCTCTTTTGATAATGCGAGATTGCCTCCTGATTAGGAATGATTCCCTATATTGACAAAAAAAAAGGCCATCACCGCTGACCTTGAGCGGCCCCCACCCTGCCTGCCCAGGCTCGTGGAGGAGGTTAACGCGGGCCAGACTACCTTACGCATGGGGCGGGATTCGAACTCTGACGAAATTGACACGCCGCGCCACAACAGCTTCCTTCGAATCCCACTTACCGCTGGGGTAGGGTGCCCGGGGGCAAAATGATGGTACCCCGAAGGGTACGGTAAATAGCACCACCATTTCCCAGGAGTTCCCCGGTGGCCATCCCCCAGCTTCGAACTCACGATCTCTAGGCTTTACCTTGTGGCCTTAACCGCTCGACCATCAGGGAGATGGTTAATTTCCCTATATTGACCTTAAAAAAAAAAGTTACAAATGACATTGAGGTACATGGTAGGCCGGGATGGAATCTAATTCCTCAATCCAAATAATTATCAATTTGAAAATTTGTATCCAATAATCACATCCCTTCTATTATGGAGTAGTATCATTGATCCATTTCATGTCGGTAACCATAGCTGAAAAACGCCTATGCCATGTTTGACAAGACAAATAAAATAGCATTTTTATTAATATTCAGCATTTTAAAAAAATAAAAATAAATAAATTTTATGATTTTATAAGCATTTAAACACTACTAACCTTCTTAATATTATACTCTGATTAATTTTTTAATTTACATTTAACCTTCTTAATATTATACTCTGATTAATTTTCATTTTTATAGAAAAGAGAAAGGACACCCTCCGTTAGTATATCAAATTAAAAAATATTGAACTAAAACAAACGAAACGGAGTATAACCCGTCCCTCAAATCTAAATTCAAAATACTAGTAATCCTAACAAGTAATGAATCTAGAAACATGAATCACATAACATCAATAGGAAACTCAAAAACTAGAAAGATTAAGGAGTAGACGACTCTTGCAATAGTTAAAGTTGCTATTGACTTGGGTTATACTTTTGCCGTCGTAGAAGGCGACAATCTCACCGTTATTAATAGTCTAAAGCTCACGTGGAAAGTTTCCTGGCATATCGACCCGATTATCCAAGACATCCACAAATTTAATTCTACTATTCAGGCAATCAAGTTCAATCACATAAAACATATGTGTAACCAAGCAGTTAATTTTCTCTCTAAGTTCCGATGCAATAAACGATGATTTTGGATGTGGTAGAAAGACAAAATCTTCATCCCGACAAGATTCTTTTAAAGTTTAAATTTTTTTAAAAACTACTCCCTCCATTCCAATTTGATCTTCCCATTTCATTTTGGCTCTTTTGCCGAGACAAGTTTCTTTTCGTAAATATCTCCATATATACGTGTATAAAAATTATAAAATTTAGATATTGTTAAAGTACTCGTTGAGACGAATAAAACAAGATCACACATGACTATATATTTTCATATACATCAAGAGAAATCGAGAAGATTCTTTCAAAATACAAATAATGTTGAAAAAATAAATGAGAAGATCAAATTAAAACGGATGGAGTATAATTTATGTCTTCCGTAAAATTTGGACATTTGTATTGTACACCACCAAAAAAAAAAACACGGACTCTATTATCTAGTTTGAATTGCTAAACACTGCGCCAAACAGGCCCCAACCCTGATAACAGCGCCAGAACCGTTGTATCTGACACGTGGCAATAGTAAAACCTGGAAGTTGTATTTTTGAGAACGTTGGTTTTGAGTTTTCTGACCCCCCAGCTTTTCCGATTATGGCGGTTTTGCAATTTTCTGTGAGCCATTTCCTTCTTTCTCCTCCGATCCACAGACTATGACCGAAAAACTCATCTACTATAAAATCTCCCAACGATCCTTCTCCATTCTTCATTCATTGAAGCGATCAAGGAAGAATTTCGATCATGTCTGCTCAAGCCATCAAATGCAAAGGTATGAATTCCAATTCCATCAAGCAGAGTTCACCTGCGAAATTTGCATAATTCTTCGGTTTCTTAAAACCCTAGATTTCTGAAAACAACGTAATTTTGTAGCTGCTGTTGCGTGGGAGGCGGGAAAGCCTTTGGTGATAGAGGAAGTCGAAGTTGCGCCACCACAGAAAGATGAAGTTCGAGTGAAGATCCACTACACTTCGCTCTGTCATACTGATGTTTACTTCTGGGAAGCCAAGGTCAATAGTTTTTACAGTACTTTTAAGTTATTAATTGATTTGTCAGCAGCTCTTTTAGCTATATACAATGGAATAGAACAAGTGCTTTGAAGAAGCCGGTATTTGACAATTTTGTTATACATATAGATCAGACGAAAGGAGCTTTTTTATCTCCTTGTGCATTTTGCAGTATTTGCATGTCTTCTATAAGCTGTATATGCTCAAGTTTATTTACTTTTAAGTTACTATTTGATTTGTCAGCAGCTCTTTTAGCCTTATTATATAGAATAGAATAGAAGAAGTTATTGAAGAAGAAAGTATTTGACAATCTCTATGATATAGATCAGATGAAATGAACTCTTTTCTCAGTTCTAAACTTCCATAGATTGATTTTGCAGTAACAATTATGCATTTTGCAGTATTTGCACGTCTTGTATAAGTTGTATATGCTCAAGTTTATGTATTATTTTGCTTAACTACAGGGACAAACACCACTCTTCCCTAGGATATTTGGTCATGAAGGAGCCGGGTATGATGCTTTCCACTAGCAATTGATTTTTCAGCTTATTTTGTTGCTATGCAAAACATGCCAAATCTTCCATGTTTTGAGCTGATCTTGAGCGGATCAATCTTGTATATTTGAATGAGCAGAATAGTGGAAAGTGTGGGTGAAGGAGTAACTGAACTAAGTCCAGGAGACCATGTTCTTCCTGTATTCACCGGCGAGTGTGGAGAGTGCCGCCATTGTAAGTCAGAGGAAAGCAACATGTGTGATCTTCTCAGGATCAACACAGATAGGGTGTCAATGCTGAGTGATGGAAAATCAAGATTCACAATCAAAGGGAAACCAATTCACCACTTCCTTGGCACTTCAACTTTCAGTGAATACACCGTTGTTCATAAAGGATGTCTTGCCAAGATCAACCCTAATGCCCCTCTTGACAAATCTTGTGTCATTAGCTGTGGATTCGCTACTGGTTAGTCCTAAATCAACCCATAGAAGTTTAAAAAGCCTACTCACGCTATATGTATTCTGATTTTTTGCTGTGTTTTGGAAGGTTTTGGAGCTACTGTCAATGTTGCAAAACCTAAGAAAGGTTCTAGTGTGGCTATATTCGGATTGGGAGCTGTTGGACTTGCTGTAAGAGTAGTTTTGTAGTAGTAAAATTTAATATTTTGTTTTTGATCTATAATTGAAATTGACTTGGATTTGATTTCCATAGGCTGCTGAAGGAGCTAGAGTTTCTGGTGCTTCAAGGATCATTGGTGTTGATTTGAACCCGAACAGATTCGAAACAGGTAGAATTCACCTCAAAACTCCTCAAATGATTACTGTTATGTTTCTTACACGTTCTGTTTCGATGTTACAGCAAGAAAGTTTGGATGCACTGAGTTCATAAACCCAAAAGATCACAACAAGCCAGTTCAGGAGGTCAGTTTCTATCTGGTTTCGCTCACAAAAGAATCAAATTTCTTTGACAATGAAATGAAAGCAAGCATTGGGTTAACAGGTGATTGCTGAAATGACCGATGGAGGAGTTGACCGAAGTGTAGAGTGTACTGGAAGTGTCCAGGCCATGATATCCGCCTTTGAATGTGTTCATGATGTAAGAAAATACACCAACTCTTGCAATCTAATGCATAGTTTAAGACTGCCCATAATAAGTGTTGGACAAATTGAACCTGAACCGTGTGAACTGGCCCAGCATAAACCGGTGGTTCAATGGCCTGGCATGGAACCGGCCCTAAACCTTGAAATCGGTTGAGATCAAGGTTCAGGGCCAGGTTCATGAAATACCATGAACCTTTGAACCGGAGGTTCCATGAAGGTTAATCTTTCTGAACCGACAGTTCATTTAGATTCTTAATTAAGTTCTTAGAGTTTCTAAACTAAGTACTTAAAATTTTAATATGTATATAAAGTGAAGTTTCTAAAACTAATTTTTTCGACACTCAAAACCGGAACCGGGGTTCATGAACCGGGGCCAGCACTATATATAGGTTCCATATGAATAGTTTACCTTTTAGGATGAAACTTAAGACGGGGTTATAAATTTCGTAACTCTTTTTGAAGAGTTACATATGGATAGTTTAATTTTTGAAGTGAAATGGGTTTTACTAATGGTATTTTACTGTCTTGTTTTGTAGGGATGGGGAGTTTGTGTGTTGGTTGGTGTACCGAACAAAGATGACGCTTTCAAAACTCACCCTGTGAACCTCCTGAATGAGAGGACTCTAAAAGGTACCTTCTATGGCCACTACAAACCGCGTACCGACATTCCTAAGGTGGTTGAGAGGTACCTGAACAAGGTGAGATGAACCTGCATAATGAGACTTAACTTTTTTATGGGCTAAATTTGACATGAAAAAAATATGGATTTTTATTTTGTGCAGGAGCTGGAGGTGGAGAAGTTCATAACGCATGAAGTCGGCTTCAGTGACATTAATAAGGCCTTTGATCTGATGCTCAAGGGAGAGGGTCTTAGATGCATCATCAAAATGGATCCTTGAACAGAGTTATAAAAGATATGTATGTAATAATGTGGTTTTGTCTAGTTTAAGCTGTAACCTTGCTGGTAATTGGCCCTTATGTATGGGAGACTATCGTGCATTTTGAGCTTTAAATAAAGATGGTATCGTCACTTGGTAAAAAAAGGTCACTTATAACAAGAGTTACTGGTAATGGACTGTAAATGAAGCAAGGAATACACATCATATAAAGACATTAGGATATTTTCACATGAATACAAACGAATTCGTCATATTGAATTGGTGAATATTAAGTGGCTCTTGATTATTTTGTTCGATGATTTGAGTTATGTATTCAATCTGCACGCTTGTGATCTTGAGTTTTGGTGGAAGAGGAAGAAGAAGCAGCTCCTTCAATGGCAGAGTGAGCTGCGTCTGAAGCCATGGCATTGAAATCTAAGGGCTTGTCAGCAGTGAATTGTTCCTTCCTTATGTGTTCATGCACGTCGAGGGTCCCGGTGACGTCGAATGCCTCGATTTGGGTACCCTTGGGGCCTGGGATCAAGACCTCGTGTATGTCCAAGTGGCCGTCGACGTCTATGTCTTGTGTTGAGCGAGTTGAGGCGGTCGTGTTCTTGATGAGACGGTATAAGGCGTAGATGAGGGCAAAGATTAGCATGATGGTTCCGAATGAGAGGAGTAGTATTATGATGGTTGTTGGTTGGTTTGATGGTGGAGATGGTGGTGGTAGGTAAGGTGGTGGTGGAGCGATAGGGTGCGGTGGAGGTGGTGCAATAGGATGAGGATGAGGTTGTGGTGGTGGTGGTGGGCTAGGTCTAGGCTTGGGTGAGGGTGGTGGTGGGCTCGGGTGGGGCTTGGGTGAGGGAGGTGGTGGGCCAGGTTTGGGCTTGGGAGAGGGTGGTGGTGGACTCGGTTTGGGCTTGGGAGAGGGTGGTAGTGGTGGGCTAGGACGTGGTTTGGGTGGTGGTGGTGGTGGGCTAGGTTTGGGCTTGGGTGAGGGCGGTGGTGGGCTAGGTTTGGGCTTGGGCGAGGGTGGTGGTGGAGGGCTAGGTTTGGGCTTGGGAGAGGGTGGTGGTGGTGGGCTAGGTTTAGGCTTGGGAGAGGGTGGTGGTGGTGGGCTAGGTTTGGGCTTGGGCGAAGGAGGTGGTGGGCTCGGTTTGGGCTTGGGCGAGGGTGGTGGTGGTGGTCTAGGTATGGGTTTGGGAGAGGGTGGTGGTGGTGGGCTAGGTTTGGGCTTGGGCGACGGAGGTGGTGGGCTCGGTTTGGGCTTGGGCGAGGGCGGTGGTGGTGGGCTAGGTTTGGGCTTGGGTGACGGAGGTGGTGGGCTCAGTTTGGGCTTGGGTGAGGTCGGTGATGGTGGTGGGCTCGGTTTGGGCTTGGGCGAGGGTGGTGGTGGTGGGCTAGGTTTGGGCTTGGGTGATGGAGGTGGTGGTGGGCTCGGTTTGGGCTTGGGTGACGGAGGTGGTGGTGGGCTCGGTTTGGGTGGAGGAGGAGGAGGCATGCGTGGTGGAGGAGGAGGTGGCATGTGATGGGGTGGTGGTGGGGCATGGTGATCACATGGAGTAGGTATAGGTAAGGGCAAAAAGAGGGAAATGTACTTCCGGTAATCCATATTCATGTGATCCTTATGGTCTTGGTAAGATAGATCAGTGCATATAAACTACAACTGAGGCTGTATTCTGAAAGCACAATGAGTACCATATATGGAGGTGAATTTTAAACATTTGACAATTTGCACATCACAATGCTTTCAAGTTTTGAAAACTTAACTCCCATGGCAAGACTCCAAAAAAGCATCCATTTGATTGCACTACAATATACCCCATTCTCAATATTCTTTTATAAACATACAGTTTCATTATGTATGTTACAGAATGGGTCCGTTCGCTTATGCATCATTATCAATTATAATGAACTTAATTTTAAAAAAAAGCTTGTTATTTTGAAAAATGTGTCAAATAAAATCACATTATAATGTGCTTATAATTTATTTTTGCCAAACAACATAATCTCAAATAATATCCTTATTGATAAAAATAACTAGGCGAACGGACCTATATTTTACACTTTAGCACCCATGCAGGTTAGAACACACAACATTCAAAAGTAGTAGTAAAACCAACAATAAACCAGTAGCAGCAAAAACTCCTTTCCTTGTACAAGCACTATTATTGGGCATAAATCACTTGAAATATGGGCCAGGCCCATAAGAAGAGGCGGCCCATAACGGGTTGCAATCAGAAACTGGAAAAGACAAAACTCAAAAGAGAGAATAGAGAGGAAGTCTATTATGGCGTTTGCTGACTGGTAGATATATTTAAATAACTTGCAGGAAAAGGAAATCAATCTAACTAATTTTTATTTTTCTCTGCCAAATACTTCCGAAGACAAATTCAGCGTCATTTTCTGCACTGCGAATCCCTGTTTTCTCCACTTTCTTTACGAGTGATTTGCTATCTGAATTTGGCTTCCGTTCACGCCATTGATTTTCTTTCAAAACTCTGAAGAAAAATAATCGATTGGCACAAAACATCATAACGAAGTTATACCTAACAGTCTTCTGAAGCTCCACTGCCACCAAATTCACACTTCTATCCTCAATTTGCATTAAGGTGAGCTCCTGATCTTCTCGGATTGTTCATGCTAGTAATTTGAAGCCTTTGTTTAGCTGTAATTACTGATGCATTTGGCCAAAACTGATTCAATCTAGCTGAAGCCTGGTAAATTGTTTTGTTTTGATTTCAGAAAGTTGATCCAGTAGACGAATTAGGGTTTCTTATGATGTATTCATGATAGCGAGTACCTCTTATTGGCTACATTCAGGAAGTTATTGTTTACTTTTGATGCTAGGATGCTCATGTTTTTCTGTGCTGATTCTTGTAATTCTGATAGTTATTAGTTTGTTTTATAATTTAATCAATTGTTCTAGCTCTTCTCAATGTGCATTTTGGATTAGTGAAGCATGATAGAGGTTGTAATTTTCTATTAATTTCTATGTTGCAGTTCTCAATAATGAAGTGATATTTAGTTTAGACCAATTCTACACAAAAGACAGACGTAGAAGCAATTGACTTGGGCATAGCAGCAGGTGTAGTACTTCCTTACAATGGGATGGAGGAGCATTGCTTGCTCTTTCTTTTTCTTAGTAACCATGGCAGAATCCTCTAGTAGATCTATAAATCTTTGGGATCTAAATCTGGTGAATGGAACGTCACTTCTGTATGATTGGACAATAGGCAGTGCTGGCATATTTGTGCTAGTCGCTCTTGTGCTCTCCATGTATCTTCTGTTCGAGCATCTAGCTGCTTATAATCAGCCTGAGGTACTTATCTCTACTGACCGTGTATCACAAAGTTCGTGGTAAACTCTTTCTGTTTTTGTTTCTACATTTGAAACTGATAGTTTTGCTTCTAACTCAATTGCAGGAACAGAAGTTCTTGATTGGACTTATACTGATGGTTCCTGTCTATGCAATAGAATCAGTATGTTGTGTATCTCCTTATAGAATTTACAACTCTCTGGTTTATGATTGTCCATTGTTGTTCACTCTCATTTGGTTCCACAGTACTTGTCACTTGTGGATGCAAAAGCTGCTTTCAACTGTGAAATAATTCGTGACTGCTATGAAGCCTTTGCATTATATTGTTTTGAGAGGTATCTGATTGCTTGCTTAGGTATGGAAGATCTGAAAAACTCTTTCTCCTTGTGTTGATATGTATATTTATGGATTCTGAGAGCAGCATTGTCTTTTAGGTGGGAGGAGAGCACCATAGAATTTATGGAACGTAAGAGTGTTGTAAGTTCTGATGCGCCACTTCTTGATGAAGCTAGTAGCCATGGAGTTGTGGAGCATCCGTTCCCTCTAAATTACTTACTTCGCGAGTGGTATCTAGGGAAAGATTTCTATCATTCAGTGAAGATAGGATTGTTCAATATGTATGAACTTTTAGATTCTCAAGTTTTCCGGAAATATTGCTTGAATTCACAGCTTTTGACATGCAATTTTTCTAATTCTCAGATGATATTAAAGATGATTTGTGCGCTTGTGGCAATGATTTTGCAAGCTTTTGGTGTTTATGGGGAAGGCAAGTTTCAGTGGAATTACGGGTAAGATATCCCTTCCCTTAATTTTCATCATATATCATGATAGCTATAGGTTTCCTTTAAGCACCTAATGATACTCATTTTAAGTATTTTATCAATTTTTATTAATTTTCCCAATGCATCATATATCATGGAATTACAGGCTAGTATTTAATTGTAAATACATACTAAAAGTGGGATCAAAACGGACCTAAATTTTAGACGCATGTGTCAGATTGAATATCATCTGCATGATACTTAAAAGCCATTATTACCTTGATTCAATTTTGAACATCTGACATTTGATTTTAATTTATGATTAGAAAAGGGATTTGATACCCAGAATATCAGGGTTGTGGATGGTCCAAGTAAATATTTATTGGATGTGTATCAAAGCACTGACTATGATAAGTGAAGTTCTAATACTGAATTTATAAGTCTGTGTCCTTTTTTTGCAGCTATCCATACTTAGCAGTAGTTCTCAATTTCAGTCAATCTTGGGCTTTATATTGCCTAGTCCAATTCTACACCGTCACAAAAGATAAAACTCGCCCCCATAAAACCTTTACCGAAATTCCTCGCATTCAAGTCAATTGTGTTCTTAACATGGTGGCAAGGAATAGCCGTTGCATTACTTTTCTCCATCGGAGCCTTTAGAGGAGCCCTTGCACAGGAGCTGAAAACACGAATCCAAGACTACATAATATGTATTGAGGTGCTGATATATACAATATTGACTAAGTTTTAATCTCCTTCAAACTTAACATTTTATACTCTTGATACAGATGGGTATTGCAGCTGTAGTCCATTTATACGTGTTTCCAGCTGTGCCCTTTAAACGCGGTGAAAGGTGTGTACGAAATGTGACTGTAATGGATGACTATGCTGCTTTAGGCACTGATCCTGATCCTGAAGAGGTTTTAGATAGTGGCAAGTTTACGAATATGCGAATGGCTCGAAATGATGATAGGAAAAACGGTTGAGTTTTCCTCAGTCTGTCCGGGATGTTGTTGTTGGTAGCAGCGAAATTGTAAGTCTTCTTATTCCTTCCACCATTGGGAAGAAATCACTGATTTTAAGAAAAAGTTATTATTCCTCAAAACTCTTTGATGTATATTGTATATATGTATTTTTTATTGGCTAGATTCAAATGCTAATATGAAAAGATGAGAAATGTGTAGAAACCAATAAATTTAACATCTAATGAATTGAATTGGAAAATAAATTGTATTTTAAGATGCTAAAATGACTAGTAATTTGGATCAAATGCTATAGTCTAAAATGGAAATTTAAATTGGATCAGAGGGAGTACTAAGAAATTATCTTACCTACTTGTTCATCTAGAGCCACATCACAATTTAATTTATTGCATTTACTTATTTATCCTTCTAGTTTATTCCTAATTACTCTTTCCTATGTCAAAAATACTGCTAAGAAATACCTACCTAAATTTTCTCGTTAGATTTCTTATATACATATTAACCTTTTCCTTTTATATTTATCTTTTCATATAACTGCATCAATTTTCTGTCATCTTTATTATTTGTTAAATATTGTACTATACATGTCACGATTACATATACTAAAAATTTAAGGTTTGGACATCTATTAATGGTGTTTTGGTTTGTCTCAACAAGATGGTGGATGATATGAGATACACAGTGTCACACGTTGTAGAGCCGGTTGAGAGAGGATTTGCGAGGGTAAACAAAACTTTTCAGGAGATATCTGAAAACGTTAAACGGATGGAACTGAGGAAGAAGTCCAAGGATGATAATACTGAGTTCCCTCTTGATTCATGGAATGAAGATAGATGATATACTTTAATTAGTGACTCATGCAGGTATCAAATGTTTTACATGCTTTGTCCACATTACAATAAACTAAATGAAACTATGTATAAACTTGCAGGTTTAGGTGGAACAGACCAAATGCAATGAGAACTTGTACAAGGGTTGTTTATATTTCATCAGCATTCATCTACAAGGTAGTGTACAGATACTTGATCATCATTCATCAGTTAAAGATGATTATTCAGTCTTCCTCTTGTCTACCCTCAGCCTGTAGGAATATTAGTTGTTTTAATACTCCTACGCCTCTCCAAAACATGAGGTTAGTAGATATGTAAGAAACTTCACTCCCAGATTTATGTGTCAATATAGAATACAGTTTCTCGGGGTTTTCCATTTTCACCCTTTTTGTTATCCATATCTATCTATATCTATATATAAATTGATCATGTTTTAAATCATTAAGTTCTTAATTAATCACCCAAATTTTTTGAAAAGGAAAAAAAATCCTGAGTACAAAATGTTTACAATACTTGAATCTGAACATAACTCTAATTTATCTAAATCTATCTTTTAAATCTATATATCTGTTATTGAAACAAAATATTAATAGTGTGATATATTTAACTATTATAAATCATATAAATATTTTTAACTACATAAAATATAATTAAATTGAGGTAATCAGATAAACTAACATTCAAAATAAATTCTTGTAATAGCAAAACAAGTCATTGAGTTAGAAACATGTCATCTATTTTAAAAATATCATGATATGATATCAAAGTAGTACAAAGTAGTTTAATCAGCGTGCATGCACGTGATTAGTCTAATATTTTTATATTTAAAATAAATAATATATAGATATATTATAACTTTTTAAATATATATATATATACATAACTAATAAAAATATATAGTTATTGAGTCACAACATAAATAATTATATTTTTCATAGATAATAAATAATGATCGTATTTATATAATACTTTTCTTGTAACTGTGATTCGGTATATTCTTTATTTTAGTAATTACTTATGTTTCTTTATAGGATATCTTTATAATTAAATATAAAAGATAATGGTGGATTTTAGTTGTTTCTCTTATAGAGAGTAAAAGGTGTTTCTAGATTGTATGTTTTCCTTTTATTAAATTATGGTATCCTAGTCGTCTAATAGTAAAGGATATGTGTATAATTTATGTCGTATGTCTGCCAATTTGGATGACATGTGGCTATAGTCTGAAAATAGCAATGCTCTTAAAATTTGACAAGTGTAAAAAAATGTTAAGAATTAGTAAGAATATGTCATGTGTTCAAATCAATGTGAGACTGACACATAGGATGTTTTCCATGTTACTTTAGTATTATATAGATAGATTGATATAAATTATGTTCACGATAAATAAGAATATCATTGAACTATGTGCATGTGAAAATGTTAAAATGTTATATAGCAAAATGCGTTTGGTATTTGTATGATAATGATGATGAATAAAGATGCCAATCTAAAAACTCATATATATGATTTGCATCTTATGTAAAATAGCAAAATTCTATCAATATGTATGAAATAAACTTTATGAAAAAACAAAAAAGTCAAGTATATGAACTGCAAACTTTGATGATGCAATCTCATTGATATAAATATGTATTAAAATTATTAAAATATAAGTTCTGAACCAAAACAATATCAAGTAATAAAAAAAATTATATATATATCAGGGGCAAGAAAGCACTATATTACAAACTCAATTAAAGAAACTAAGTTTCCATTGTTTGGATTTGAGTTGAATCGAGGTCCATGGGTCAAAAACTTTTTCAGATCAAAACATGTTGGACTAAGGTCAAACTACCACATCAGGATAGCACAAATATATCGAGATTGTAAAATATATTTATGTATACTATAATTATCATCGGATACTGTTATCGTTGATCTCGTGCAAAGCACGGGACCAAAGTGCTGGTTTGCATTCAAAGACACACCAATGTGCATTACTTTACGTTACACTAGAGGTTTGTAGCTCATGCTTCGCACGAGCCTTTTGTTTGGTAGTTGTAGTAAAAATAATTCTATCTTTTGAAAGTAAATAAAATAACACAAAGTTTATAATAATATATAAAATACAACCTTTTACATATTTGTATTCATAAAACAAATAGACTGTAATTATGAGATAAAACTAGGAATGTGAAACAAATTTAATATCTTTGTTAACAACATCGTTGAACAACTGATATGTAATACCAATTCCAGTAATACTTGACATAACTTGGCATGTAAAAACATCATATGATTCTCAAGTTTTAGAACCGTGATTTCCAATTTGTAGTGTTTGCTCATAATATTTGAATTTCTCCACTCAGTGTAGAGATATTTATTTATTGAATTAGCCATTCGAGGAGAAGTCGTTAAGTTCTGTAATACCGGAATAAATGTGTGAGAAAGTCGGTAAGTTTTGTAACGCGAGTTAGAGTAAATAGGAACTATTTAAGTTTTTTAACTTTACAACTTGCACTTTGATTTGCACAGGCTTTGACTATAATATATAAGCTTTGTATGTTTTATATATTTTATCATTGATATTGCATATGAGTATCTGTACTTTGATTTGATATGCGCTATCGCATGGTAATCGTCATTTACAAAGAATGGTTTGATATATACATTGTTGTGCTCGTATTTTTTAAATGTTTTTCAATCAAATTATATATAAAGCATGAATTTTTAATATGATATGCTCATGAAGAGTGTGAATAAGTTATTCATATGTTAATATTTTTTTAAACCCCATTTAATTGATGACTTTATACATTATTAATGTATAATTAATGTCCCCATCAATAGATATTAAATACTACAATTCTTAATTTCTTTATAAACTAAAATAGTATATATAAATTTACACTTCAATAAATATAATAGACACATATTAAAATCTATGCAAACTATTTTTATCCAAATTTGAAAAATGAATTGACCATTTATAAAGATAGGCACAAAAGGTGATGGTGAAGGTGTTACATTGTTGCTTAGGATACTGAATGATATTAGTGCTCATTGACAAGTATGTGGTTTAATTGGAAATTGTAACATTCATCAAAGTAATGAAAAGAGGTTTAAATAGTTTAATTATAATTGCAATTTAAAAGAAATATAATTATAATTGCAATGAAGAGTCATTAATACAAGGTGTTACAATCAGAACATTCCATAGAACTCGTGAATTGATCACAATATTAATTTCATAACCTCCTCTCATTCGTACACCATAACATTCCAAATGTCAATTAATTATGAGAGATTTAGGAGAAAAAGAATATTCCTAAATGATACTGAATGTCATTAGTGCTCATTGACAATTAAGTGGCTTAATTAGAAAATTGTAATCTCCATCAAGGTAATGAAAGGAGATTTAAAAAAAAAATTATAATTGTAATTACAATGAAGGAGGGAGGATCAAATAAGTACATTCACTAAAGTGAGTAGGTGAGTAGTTATCTCATCCATCCATTTTACTTAATCTAACAACTAAGAAAAAAACTGATTTTAAATCTACATAAATATTAAAGGGTATAATTGTACTTTTACCAACCAGATTAGTGTCTTCTCGTCGCTGCAAAATAGTTTCTTCAAGCACCATGGAAGAGGAGACTTGTACCTGTCTCGGCTATGGCGATAGAGCCACCAATTTGTTCACCGCCTCCGTTTGGAAGCATCTCATTTTCGAATCCAAGTTACAACTAGCCGACAATCCTTCCAAGTTCCATTAGATCCGATCTATGCTGGAGAAGAAGCCTCCGGACCAGCGGTGCTTAATTCAGTTATCGATAAGAAAACAGAGGATAACGAAGAGGCTTCATCTTCCTCAATCGGCGACTTCCGTCCACACAGTTCGCAAGTGAATAAGTCGATTTGCCAGATCCAGGCGCCAGATAACTCTTGATCGTCGAATTCGCCGCACCAGGAACAGAGATTGGAGCAAAGGTGGCGAGCGGCGAGGAAGCTAACGTTGTAAACGGTGCAATCTCAGTTCAAGTAGAGGTAAGCGGAATTGGAAAATTAGGTAATTATTTGAATTATATGGACAGATTTTCAGTTATAAATTCCTAGATTATAGCACATGATATGAAGCTTTCAAACATGAAAATTTTTGAGTGCGATTCCATTTTAAGTGAAGCATATCTCACTTGTGCTTGAAGCACTTCCTGGATATGATTCTACTATCTTCCTCTTCTTGCGTTTAATTCTACTAATTATAGCGAATCCGACTCTAACATTGGTATCAAGAGCCAGTCCTTCTCTCGCCTTTTTTCCATGGGAGAAACAAGATCTCACACTGGATTGAAAGAAGAAGTGGTTCGTAAGTTGGCACATCCTAAGAGACAAGCAGGCAATCAGCTCAGCAGTAGCGGTTCAGTAAATTAGGGCAAATAGTCTCTATGAAGTATGAATTGTGTATATGTGTATAGAGTGATTGGTGCACATTTGTTGTTGATGAAATGTCTAAATGAATTGTGGTCTTTATTGTGTATAGAGTGACTGGCGGTGGAGATGAAGGTGGTGTAAAGGCTACAATAGTTGGTGCAGCAGCCGATGCTTGCCCATTTGTTGAGTTGTTCTAGGAAGGCAGCGCTAAAATGCACCACCATTTTGCAGACATTTTCAATTGAGAGTTTCACTATGAGACTCAGAAAGAGGTGAATGGTGAGTTATATATATTTCAGAATGGATGGTAGGTTAAGGACTGGCTTGCTTTTTAAACTACATTTGATTGCTACATTTCTTCAGTTTTGGTGTTCTTTTTACTTATTTTGGGGCGATTATGTTGACAGAGGGAAACAAAGCTAAACAATATGCCTTCTTCTCTCATAAAAGACTAAGTACCCTGAGAGCTTCTTCCACTTAAGGGGAAACCATGAATGTGCTTCAGTAAATCATATATATGGGTTTTATGATGAGTGCAAGAGAAGATTCAACGTTAGATTATGGAAGGTCTTCACTGATACTTTCAATTGCCTACCTGTTACTGCATTAATAGATGACAAGATCCTTTGCATGCATGGTGATCTGTCACCTAACCTGCATAATTAATTAAATATTCATCATGAAAACTAAATCTATATATTTTGCAAGTTGTAGAGGATGGCTATGAGTTCTTTGCCAGTCGTCAACTAGTTACTATATTTTCGGCTCCTAATTACTGTGGGGAGTTCGACAATGCAGGTGCTATGATGAATGTGGATGAGACTTTAATGTGCTCTTTCCAGATTCTAAAGCCATTAGAAAAGAAGAATAAGTTTAGCTTTGGCAGTAGCACTACAACAACCAAGACAGGAAATATGTCCGGGATGAAGGTAATCGTTACTTATCTTAAAGAAACTAGTTTACCACAAAAATTTTGTCTTATACTGACCTTTAATTCATGAATTTATCTCTGCAATATTTTTTGGTTCAAGAGTATGAAACTCTGTTCAAAGATGAACAGAGAGATGGAGGAGGCAACATTTCATGATAGACATGAGGAAGCTGACCACCATTGGAGAACTCAGGACAACCAGATTATTATTTTTTTCTACAACTTTTGAATATGTATGTTTCTGACTGCTGGAAGAAAAGAAAACCCGGAAACCTAATGTGACAAAGTCAGATAGTTATAGAAACCGTTCATTTTCCGTGGTTCATTTGTACACCATTAATTCCTGATGTGGATGTTGTTTGAGATGTTCAAAGCAGATGTGCGCACAGATATTGCTGATCAATCTGTGCAGTTATGGAGTTTTGAAAAGTTCAAAGTTACTAGTTGAAGCTGAAGTGTATGTTGCGGGCCGAGCTTCGCTGCTTAAATATACCAAGCAGTCTATGATATTAGGAATCAAGACTAAAGGTAACCAATCTTAAGCAACAATTTTATGTTTGAACATGGTCTTGTAAGTAGGTTTTGGCCAGCAGAGAGCTTAATCTGATTTCCTTCTGTGAACTATTCTTTGTATTGTGTCCATACTATATTACTGTCTGTATGGTGAAAGGTCAGGTTTATGGGTAAGCTTGATCTTATTGCTTGTTGTGAACAATTCTTTGTATTGGTTCAATACTATGTTGTTTGGTGAAAGGTCAGGTTTTATGGGTCAGGTTAATCTTATTGCCTTCACAAACTAGACTTTGTTCACCAATCTGAAAGATATTTCATGTGGTTGAAATTATAGAATTTGGGTTCAAAAAAAGGAACAGGTTTGAGTGCATATACATGAGTATATGATAGATGAGACATTGATTTCTTATTACTTTACAGAGTCCTGAAGGAATAAAATCCTTCCACTTCTTACTTCCCTGACTCATCACCTTGCTGTTTGGTCCATTTATTTTGTGAACCTTCGATACAAATTTATGAACCTTTAATACAAATATATGAATCATCAATACAAATTTATGAAACTTCAATATAAAGTTATGATTTTATTATAGAATTTTAGATTTATAATTGTTCATTATAGAATGTTAGATTAATGAATTTTATTACAAAAATTTACGAACCTTCAATCCAAATTTACGTACCTTCAATACAAATTTATGAACCTTCAATAATAATTTACGAAGCTTCAATATAAATTTATGAACCATGGACTGAAATGAAAAAGCTTATGAATCCGTGGAATAAATTTTACTACAGAAAATTTATGAACCTTCAATACAAATTTATGAACCATTAATACAAATTTATGAAACTTCAATATAAATTTATGATTTTATTACAGAATTTTAGATTTATAATTTTTCATTATAGAATTTTAGATTAATGAATTTTATTAGAGAAAAATTTTGAACCTTCAATCCAAATTTACGTACCTTCAATACAAATTTATGAACCTTCAATACCATGGACTGAAATGAAAAAGCTTATGAATCACAGAATAAATTTTACTACAAAAAATTTACGAACCATCAATACAAATTTATGAACCTTCAATACAAATTTATGAACCTTTAAAACAAACTCATGAACCTTCAATATAAATTTATGATGAGATTCACACCAACAGACAACAAATACTCTTGTGCAAATATCACATTTATTTGGAAAAATGGCATGTGTCTTGCATACATCTGTAGCAGATGTGATTCATTTAATGTGTAGTAGATGGAAAAATGGCATGTATCTGGAAAAATACTCCAACCTCCCCTATGCAAATATGACATTAATGTTTTTTTATATAATTTTATGATTTTTTTTCATTACAGAATTTTAGATTATTGAATTTTATTACAGAAAATTTACGAACCTTCAATCCAGATTTACGAACCTTCAATACAAATTTATGAACCTTCAATATAAATTTATGAACCATGTACTGAAATGAAAAAACTTATGAATCCGTTGTATAAACTTTATTACAGAAAATTTAAGAACCTTCAATACAAATTTATGAACCTTTCAATAGAAATTTACGAAGCTTCAATACAAATTAATGAACCATCAATACAAATTTATGAAATTTCAATATAAATATATGATTTTATCACATAATTTTAGATTTATAATTTTTTATCTAGATTTACAATTTTTCATAATAGAATTTTAGATTAATGAAAATTTACGAACCTTCAATCCAAATTTATGAACCTTCAATACAAATTTATGAACCTTCAATACAAATTTATAAACAATGGACTATAATAAAAAAAACTTAGGAATCAGCATTATAAATTTATGAACCTTCAGTATAAATTCATGAACTTTCAGTATAAATTGATGAACCTTTAGTATAAATTGATGAACCTTTAGGATAAATTGATGAACATTCGGAATAAAATGTAAAATATAAAATTTATGAGATATAAAATATAAAAATTCATGAACCTTTGATGAACCTTATATATAAAATTCATGAACTTTCTATATACATTGATGAACCAAAAATATTAAATATAAAATTCATGAGCTAAACATAAATTGATGAACCTTCAGTATAAATTCATGAACCTTCAATATTGATGAACCTTCAGTATAAATTAATGAACCTTTAGTATAAAATATAAAATTTATAAGATATAAAATATAAACTCGTGAGCTTGAAGAGACGTGAATCTCCAATGAAATTTTGTGAAAGAAATTCATGAACCGCCAATATAAATTTATGAACCTTTAATATAAATTTATGTACCGCGAATATAAATTTATGAACCATATAAAGCTAATATCACATAACAAAATTCAAAAAGAGTTGTAATATCTCATGAATTAGTAAATGGGTGAGTGATGCTATAAATTTATGATTTTACTACAAAAAGTTTATGAACCTTCAATACAAATTTATGAACCTTCAATACAAATTTATGAACCTTCAATACAAATTTATGAACCATCAATACAAATTTATGAAACTTCAATATAAATTTATGATTTTATTACATATTTTAGATTTATAATTTTTCATTATAGAATTTTGATTAATGAATTTTATTACAGAAAATTTACGAACCTTCAATCCAAATTTACGTACCTTCAATACAAATTTATGAACCTTCAATACAAATTTATGAACCTTTAATATAAATTTTTGAACCATGGACTGAAATGAAAAAGCTTATGAATCCGCAGAATAAATTTTACTACAGAAAATTTACGAACCTTCAATACAAATTTATGAATCTTCAATACAAATTTATGAAAGTTCAATACAATTTTATGAACCATTAATACAAGTTATGAAACTTCGACATCTATGGAGGAATTGTGAGGTTAGGGTTTTAATCGGTTCATTTTCCTCCCCTTGATGGCTTCTGTTATATCTAAGCAGACGAAGATGTTGAAGACATTGCAAACGATGTTGAAGATGTTTTAATCGGTTCATTTTCCTTACATTTTTATCTGTTAATTCAAACTTACTATGAGAAATTCATGGACCCTAAAAAACTCATGAACTTATGTACTTAGTATGGAAAATTCTAAAAGAGTTGTAAAATCTCATGGATTAGTAAATAGGTGAGTGATGCTATAAAACAAAATTCATGAACTTACTATGTGAAATTCATGGACCTGAAAAAATATCTTAAACATTCAAAAAAATCACGAGCTAAAAAAGACGTGATTCAAAAAGAAACTCATGAGATTGAAGATACATGAATCTCCAATGGAATTTTGTGAAAGAAATCCGTGAACCGCAAATACAAATTTATGAACCTTGAATATAAATTTATGAACCATGAACTGAAATGAAAAAGCTTATGAATCCGCAGTATAAATTTTATTACAGAAAATTTACGAACCTTCAATACAAATTTATGAACCTTCAATATAAATTTTTGATTTTATTACAGATTTTTAAATTTAAAAGTTTTCATAATAGAATTTTAGATTTATGTACCGTCAATATAAATTTATGAACCTTTAACATAAATTATGTATCGTCAATTTAAATTTATGAACCTTTAATATTTATGTACCGTCAATTTAAATTTATGAACCTTTAATAGAAATTTATGTATCCTCAATATAAATTTATGAACTTTTTATAGAAATTCATGTACCGTCAATATAAAATTTTGAACCTTTAATAGAAATTTATGTACCGTCAATATAAATTTATGAACCTTTAATAGAAATTTATGTACCGTCAATATAAATTTATGACCTTTAATAGAAATTTATCTATCATCAATATAAATTTATGAACCCTTAATACAAATTTATGTACCGTCAATATGAATTTATGAACCTATAATACAAACTTATGTACCGTCAATATAAATTTATGAACCTTTAATAGAAATTTATGTACTATCAATATAAATTTATGAACCTAAAATATAAAGCTCGTAAATAGCCTATGAGGGATTTGAACCCACATTAACATGCACAAACACGTTGCTTTACCATTTGAGCTAATAGGCTATAAATTTTTTCTTTTAAAAAAATTGCATATAAACATGAATCAATAATCTTATAGTGCCTAACGAAGCAGCAAACAACAAGCTGCAAACTGCATGTTATAAGCTAGAAACTACATTTTTACAAGCTCATACACGGTGTATGCAAAGTAAGGGATGTGTGTTGACACTAGCACGGACAACGTCATGAGTCATGAGGCAACGGAGGGCGTGCAAGCCTCGACAAACACCTTATACCCTGTGGTTTGGATGTTGGGATTCATGGCACTGTAGCCTATGAGAAAGACGTGTCAGAGCAAGATACTTCCTCAAATGAAAATATGTTGGATGTAGGTGAAGTAGTAGACTGAAGTAGTTGACCGAGAACTTCGAACCCCATCACCTCAAAATTGACTACCAAGGGGGAAAACAATTAGCTAATTAACACCTTTTAGGACATGAAAATACTATTCAGTGCTGGTAGTTTGCCAAAATCAAACATAATTACTTCTTCGAAAGGAAAACCAAATTCAGTTCTTCTAAAGGATCATTGGGTCTGATATTTGTTTTTTCAGACCCCATGACTCACATACTTCGCTAAATTAAAAAATAAACTTTTAAATTGAGTGAATCCAGTAACTAATTGTAATGTACAATTTGACATAAGCAACTAATTCTCACCAACACATAAGTCAAAAGTCTATTGTAATTATTGTATCCGTTATCCATTAGATCCAGAAAGAATAGCAATTGTGCCCAGTTAGATCCAAGATCAACAATCAATTCTCAAAATCACTATAACTAGATGAAACTTTTTTTGTTCTCTATTAAGAGCATTAAATCACTCAAACTAGAAGCATCATACTCCTTCCTAAGCTTGTTTGCATCCAGATCAGAGTTCTTTTATTGCATCATACGTTGTTGAAACTGAACCTGAGAAGCCATTCTTGAAGGTCCACGCTTGAGCTGTTGCTACTTTGTTCTGCTACCAACCTCAGTAGCTTATCCTTCACCAAACTCTGTGTTATTTCAAACGAGTACTCCACAAACCTGTGGGTGTCCATTCGGTAGGCGGCAAGAAGATGTTGCTCCTTCCATATAGGGTCGTCGACATTGAAGATTCCACATCCAAGAAGGTCAGAAAACTGGCCGCGATAGTATTTTCCCTTGGGGAAGTTGAGGAAGTTATTCTTGAGCATGTACTCGATCTTGGATGGATCAGAAGTGACGATCCCATGGGCGTTACTCGTACAGAGCCCTCTGTAGCGGTAGGTGCCACCACAGCGGATGAGCTGGAGAGTGTTCCAGTCGCGGAGCTCGTGGTAATGTCGGATGATGGAAGGGATGTATTTAAAATTCACCTGTCTTTCAAAAGAACTGTATATTTGATAACTTGGGCAGATTTAAATACAAATCTCCACTAGATAACTTCACAAACAAATGAAACTAGAAAATGCACCTTCCAGGTAGACTAATCCAGTGTAGTTCAATCTCAACTTCACCGTGTTCAACATTGTGCAGTCTAAGACACATCTTTTGCATAATCCTACCATCTAACCAGTAAATGCAGCTCTCCTCCGACAAGCAGTTCTGTCTGCAGGGTGGCAATCGTGAGAAAATGGTGCCAGTAGGGAGGTTGTCAAGAGTCATCTATAAGGCCTCTAAGAACTAAAAGAACTTGTTTTGCTTTTTTAAAAGTACAAATATTCTAATCGCGGCCACTACAGTCTCCAAGCTCAGCTACCTCTACAATTTCATGGATCACCAACATCTTCGTATCTGCAATTAAATTGGCAAAATGGGTGTGATTGTTGTTTGAATAGTTCCTATAGCCTAATTCAGTGAATTCATAACAAAAATCTTTAACTGAAAAAAAAGCAACAAAGCATCAAGTACTATCAACAGAAAGTACCAATCAACTAGCTTTGACATCCACCAGACCACATCGTTTAATAGCACTCACAATAACTAAAACATTACCAATATAGTTAATGTAGGATTAAGCTCTCCTTGTATGGCCATGTGTGAAATACTTCCTTTCTCTTATGCTTTTCTTCTTGAGTTCCAATCGATGAGAATAAAATCCGGCGGGGCAATTGATGAGAATAAAATCCACATATCCCTTGGTACGGTGCTTGAGCGCAGCGACGATCCAAACTAGGGCTTTACCGCCGAACCCTAGGGGAAGATTGGACCTGGCTTTGAAAATGCAAAGGAGCTTGGAATTAGACCAGCACTTGTCGCGGACTAGCGCCTGGTCTAGGCGGCAATCGCCATTAAGAACCTCAACGAGCGTGTAATTGACGCGGTTTTCGACGCCGAGGAGGAGGTCGAGGTTTCGGAGGAGAATGTTTTTGAAGCGATAGCGACGTTAGGTTGAAGATGGAGTTAGTTTCTTATAAACGAGGCTAATTTTGTCCAAATACTTGGATTTCAATAAAAATTCAAAAATGTCACCGAAATTTTAATCCCAACACGCTTCTTCAAATTTTTCTTTTATTTTTTTATCATGAATTTACTGAACCATTGATCGTCCCGATCCGACGGTCCAGAAATGTACTCACCTACTCACTATAATAGTGTTATACTCACATGAACCTTCCTCTACAATGAAGAGTCATTGAGACAAGGTGTTACAATTCGAATAACCCATTCAACTCTTGAATTAATCACAATAGCAGTTTATAACCTCCTCTCATGAATGTACCAAAAACATCCTATTAAATCACAATTACACCTAATATTTATATTTAAACTAAAACATCTGATCAAATTCCCGCATGAATAAACCATCGTGTGCCTCAACTGGCCAAGATCTAAGCATGAATATGTAAACTAAAATATTTATTGAACTAAATAATGAATAAACTTTTATATATAATCAGATGATATAAATGTAATACATTTTTGTGATGCTTAATAATTTATATCAAATACATAATATACAATATACACATAATTTTGTAAAATGACAAAAGTCCATGCGAAGAACGAACACTAACAACCTAGTCCTAATCCTAATACTAATCCTATCCTAATCTTAATATATCTTAAAATTGGCATTGTTTAGCCAAATTAATGCTCTTCTTATTGTACATTGTACATGTTTATTATTGGGCCGGACAAATTTTCATACGAATTGGGCCTAGATCACCATTCACTTGAATCAGCACTTCAAATGCTTGCATTGATTTTCCTTTGCTGTTTCAGAGTCAAAGACATGAATGCTTGAACGACAGTTTTTTCGGCATCAATGCAGTCTTGAATTTCCTCATTTGTGCCTTTCCATCTTCCTCTCCTTTGTTTGTGCAACATTTGAAGGGCTGAAACGCCTGGCATCGTTGCTATAAATCCCCATCGGTGGTGTTCACATTCATTGCCATCCCGTACTTCGATCTCTCGAAGGTAGACTAATTGGTAAGTGGTAACCCAATTTCATTTTGACCTAAGTTTTATATTTTAGTTTATGTGGTTTTGATTTGTGGAGTTCTTTGATTTCACTAATAGTTTGAAGAAGATCTAATCTTGGAAGCTCCGATTCGTTAAGGAAAGCAAGTAGCAGGTTTTGTCCAGTTTTCCCCTTTCAGTTTACTGTAATATCATTTATGTAATTTCATATGTTGTCTTGTCTTTGATTGTTAAGAATTCAGATTGTTGGAGTAATACTTATAAAATGTGTCGATTTTGTCCTTTTTGATTGTTTAGAATTCAGATTGTCATCCCGCACTTCGATCTCTCGAAGGTAGACTAATTGGTAAGTGGTAACCCAATTTCATTTTGACCTAAGTTTTATATTTCAATTTATGTGGTTTTGATTTGTGGAGTTCGTCGATTTCACTAATAGTTTGAAGAAAATCTAAGCTTGGAAGCTCCGATTCGTTAAGGAAAGCAAGTAGAAGGTTTTGTCCAGTTTTCCCCTTTCAATTTAATGTAATATCATTTATGTAATTTCATATGTTGTCTTGTCTTTGATTGTTAAGAATTCAAATTGTTGGAGTAATACTTATAAAATGTGTTGATTTTGTCCTTTTTGATTGTTTAAAATTCAGATTGTAGGAGTAAGAATGTAAAATTATTTTAGTTAATAAAGGTTTTCATTCATAAATGGATGATGTAGTTTCATAATTTGATCATTTCAGTAAATGAAGAGATGTTTTTTAAGCATTTTTAGTTTGCAAAATTCTAATTCACCAAATGTAGCAACAAACTCTAATCCTAATCTTAATTCTTATTTTTATTCACACAAGAATGTCTTGCATTTGTTTCACAAAATCCGTTTCATCAATGGATTGAATGTTGATTCAATGCCACCTTGACCCCTCTTTTTCAAAGACTTACATTTGTCTTTCAAACTTCCGTTGGCCATTGATTAGCTTGCAATTGATTGCCCTAATTAATACCCTACTTAATTCCTTCAATTGGCATTATTTATTCAAACAAGAATTTCTTAATCTTAGTCCATTAAATGGCTTCAAGTCAACTTATATATTACTGTTATGTCCTTCAAAAAAACATCTTAACCATTATTTTTCGTTTATACCCTCCACTTTATTCCTCCTATTTACCAAAACCCTTAGTCTACTTTAGATTAAGGCACCATTATTTTTGAAAAAAAATAAATAAAAATAAAATCCAAATGAATCTGAATTCTAATTTTTATTTTTTCTAATTTTAAATCTAATTATGATTCTTTCTAATTAATTATAAATCTAATTCTAATTCTTTCTAATATACTAAGCTTTTTCCTTCTTTTAATGCGTTAACTTATAAAATGAAAACCAAATAACTCAAATAAATAAAAATAAATAAAACTAGAAATATATTTCAGTATTTAGTAGGAGGAATTCGTCTTCTTCTTTTGAGTTAAAGTCAAAAAAAATTTACTTCTCAAACCTTGCCCTAATTAATACCCTACTCAATTCCTTCAATTGGCATTGTTTATTCACACAAGAATTTCTTAATCTTAATTCTTATTCTTATTCACACAAGAATGTCTTGCATTTGTTTCACAAATCCGTTTCATCAATGGATTGAATGTTGATTCAATGCCACCTTGACCCCTCTTTTTCATAGGCTTACATTTGTCTTTCAAACTTCCGTTGGCCATTGATGGCTTGCAACTGATTGCTCCAATAATATCTCCTTCAATTTCCCTTTCCATTCAACCGTTACAAATGTGACTCTCACACAGAAACGGCTGGTCTACCTTAACCGTCTTCTTCTGTGCTTAAATCTGTGTCTTCCACGTTGTTGAAATGTTCGCACCATATTTTTGTTCATAGCTTAATAATTTACATCAAACACATAAGATATAAATAATGCTCAACGTACATATATGGGCACAAACAACCTATCTATCTAATATACTATAATCTTAGGGATGCAAAAATACTAAATGTCATCCTAATACACATTAACTATATCCTAATTATGTAAAAGGCCCACATCTAATACTCAATCTAAAAAAACTAATAATCAAAATCAAAATCAATAGATTCTTATTTGTGTCATCCACCTAAGCCCAACAAAAAGAATAGGCACAATAGATAATTCAATCATTGAAATATTTGAGTCTCAAATATTTGGAATGTCTAATTATTCGCAGCTATATCATACAAGATATATATATCACTTAATCATCTGATATGAGAGTATATTATATAATATAAATAGATGTTCGTGTATACAATGAATAGATGATTAAAATATTATAATTAGACCTATTTAAAATTGTATAAAATAAATTAGAACACCTACGTGAAAATAAATTAAACTCATCACATAAGCTAAAATATTGACATATAATAAGGCCCGTGCGAAGCACGGGCAACATGATTCTAGTCTTAATCTTAATCTTTATATATATAAAGATTAGGGGGACTTTGAAAAAGTAAATGTGAATTTAGAGTTGCCATTAATGATCTATTATCAATAAATATTGAACTTAAGATTTCCAAATCATAATACTTATAAACTTAACTTTTTGGAAATTAATAATCTATAGAATCGAATACGATTAATTCTAATTCTACCTAAAAAGGATGTTATGAAGCCCATAAGTGTACATTAAAGATCAACCGTTATGACAAGCCATAATTGTGATTATCGGTTTTCTCTAAATTTTTGGTTGTTTCATCTTCCATATCTTTGTAACCAGTAACCACTTCCTTTAAGTTTATCTCATCTCTTGCCATAGCAGTTACAGTTACCCTTCAACTTTCCGTCTTAATTATCATCCACTAAAAGGGTATTGCCATTTCCTTTATCTTATAAGAACAACCATGTCGGTTTCCTTGACCGGTCTCGATCTTTTTATTGGAGAGATCTATTATCATTGGCTAATTTCAAGAGTTCAGAACATAATTCCTCATTTGGACATCAGTTAGGAACGGCGAAAATTGGCGGAGCAACTCATGTTGATCTTACATCTCACTTCCATTGGTGGCGTATGACTGTGCCATTATTTCTCTTTCAAATGATGCTCCTGGTCAACTTAGATGTCAAAGTTTAATCACCAATGATGGTAGTGAAGATGAATCCTCTACATAGGATGAAGTTTCTCTGCTATTATCATTCCAGGTTTAACTCAGTTTCTTTGTTCTTACCACTACCAAATGGACATTGCAAATTATAGAATCTGATGCATGAGATTATTTCTTTTCACCTTTATTATCACTTAGAATTAGCATTTCTATAGAGAAAAATATATTTATTTAGCTCTACCATATCACTTGAATACCAATTCAACATTGCATAAGAATCATTAAATTAAATCAAAGTTGTTTGTGGGTTCTTGCTATATGTGCTACTTCGCGTCTACTAGGTAGACGATTCCGATTTTGGTTTGAATTGGTGGGAGAAATTGATCATGGAGTGGAATGATCTCTACTATAATGATTAAAACCGTCTTCTCTATTAACAATTTCCCGCTTCATAGCAATTGCCCGCTTATTTTGTGATGAAGTTTTAGAGAAAATTATGGAGCGGGTAGATTTTGGAATTACAAACTGTAGGATGTATGAAGGTCATTACTACCATAAAGGATCTACAAAAGAAAAATCTACAGAAGAACTGGAAGATACATTTGAAATGATGATCATATAAAAGTGGTTTGTCTTTTTTGCTATCTCTATTATAAGTCATAAACTTGCAATGAATCTTTAGCCGCGTAGGTAGATGATCAAAATGAGTAAGAAATATAAACAAGTACTCCTATATTCATGCTTTTTATGTGGTACTACAACTAGATGGTACTAGAAACCTCTTTAATTGAATTGGTTTTTCAATTGACACACAATAAGCTAATAAAAAATAAATAAGAAAATTTATTTTTACTCTTTTACTAAATCATTGGAGTAAATCGATAAACTCTTAATAAAAAGGTAAACTTTTAATGATCGATGAGTAACTTTCACTTTACGTCAATTTATTATGTGCCATGAGGGCACATTAGAAAAAACACGATTGAATTAATCTTAATAAATTAATGATTTTCAATTGTTGCTTTCACATGCGAATACATTTAGGCCGATTATGCATGATGATGGTCATTGCATACTCCCAGTCAACAGTTGCTGGAAAATTGTGTCAAAAGTTCTTAGGTGTTCCAATAGATGCACGTGTAAACTTCTCTATGACCTTGATGAAACTGTAACATATTGGAGAGTTGCAACAAGAACAATATAAATGTAGAGCGGTTTACATGCTCAACGATATTTATTTAGCAACCCTTCTTATACATTTGTTCGCCACATTTATTTCCAAAGCCTTTTGGTAGTTCTACTCATATACTTGACAGATTGTACTCTCTTGCTATGCATATTGAATAGATTTGGTTCATATAGTATGAGAAGTTGGAGCCCTTGAGTAATGTGATAGATAATCCTAGCATCAGTGTTTTGAATGGGATTTATGCTAGAGTTAAGCACCTTCAATTTCGTTCTATTTTAGTCCTTTAGATTTCACTAATGTTTAGTTGTCAGTTAACTGATATTAGCTAGATATCATTTGTTAATATGTCTTGATCTGTGAGCTTCTCAATTGGTTGTTACTTTTTTTATTTCATTTTCACTTAGTTTTGTTCAATCAAAGGAAAATATCAAGCTACATTATAAACAAAAATATTCATTTCTAGATGAAAGGTCAGTATTTCATGTGCTAATCTATAAACGGAAAAACCAGTATTTTGTCCATTAAGCTACATTTCTGACACAATACAACATCAATTGTAAGCATGTTCTGAATCATCATTGCATGTTGTACGTTTAAGCAACAATTGCTTCTATCAATGTATAAGAGCAATAGGTATTTCCACCTCCACAATAATAAATACGCTATACCAGAAATAATGCTACAAACAATATATCCTGCACATAAGATCCAGCTATCCAAACACAAGCCCGTGCGAAGCACGACCAATGTCGTCCTAGTATACTATAATCTTAGGGGATGCAAAAGATACTAAATGTGATCCTAATGCACATTAATTATACCCTAATTATGTAAAAGGCCCACATCTAATACTCAATCTAAAACATCTAATCTTCTAATATATTATAATCTTAGGGGATGCAAAAAACACTAAATGTGATCCTAATACACATTAATTATACCCTAACTATGTAAAAGGCCCACATCTAATACTCAATCTAAAAAAACTAATAATCAAAATCAAAATCAATAGATTCTTATTTGTGTCATCCACCTAAACCCAACAAAAAGAATAGGCCCAATGGATAATTCAATCATCGAAATATTTGAGTCTCAAATATTTGGAACGTCTAATTATTCGCAGCTATATCATACAAGATATATATATCACATAATCATTTGATATGAGAGTATATTATATAATATAAATAGATGTTCATGTATACAATAAATAAATGATTATAATATTATAACTAGACCTATTTAAAATTGTATAAAATAAATTAGAATTAGACCTACATAAATATATTTATAGTATTAATATTAGATCTATTTTACACTGTATGAAATAAACTAGAATTACACCTACGTGAAACATAAATTAAACTCATCACATAAGCTAAAATATTGACATATATAAGGCTCGTGCGAAGCACGAACAACAAGATTCTAGTATATATAAAGATTACGGGACTTCAAATCACTAAATGTGAGGTTTAAGAAACAATAAATACCCCTTTATTCATATCAATAATGTTGAGTTTTTCAAGCAATAAATTACTATAAAATCAACTAATTCTTATTTTTCTGATTTTAATAATACTATAGTTTTTATTTATCCCAATCCAAATTTATGCTTCACATACCATAACTTATGAGTTATGACTTATGACCTTCCAACTTACTAATTGATTGAGCAACCTTATTGCCTCCATCATCAAGATACCCGTGTAAGTACAGTTACAACGGGAGTTTGAACCTTTCGCTTGCCTCTCATCCTTTAAATACATTTTAGATTAATAAGCTTCTTCCTTCGTCAAATCCTCACTATGAGTGTACGACCTCAGATCTCATCGGCCATGACACTTCTTTTGCTTTCTCCGCCTCTCCCAAAGCCAAATTCACCTCTCCACCGGCTTTCACCACCCCCTCTACTTCCATCTTCTTCGGTCAACAACTTACGTTAGATTGATTTCCTTCCATTA